>NW_019524834.1:415789-716167 GCF_002814215.2 Seriola lalandi dorsalis | reverse complement strand
ATTTGATTCCTTGCCATACTATGACGTTTTTATGACCTTTTATGCCTTAATATACTATAATGTTTTTTTGACATTTTATGCCATACTATACTATGACGTTTTTTTACATTTTATGCCATACAATACAATTACGTTTTTTGTCATATTTATGCCTTCCAATACAATTTCATTTGATTCCTTACCATACTGTGACGTTTTTATGACGTTTTATGCTTTAATATACTATAATGTTTTTCTGACATTTTTACGGCATACTATACTATGACGTTTTTTGACATTTTATGACATACTATACTATGACGTTTTTTGACATTTTATGTCATACTATACAATGACGTTTTTTGTCATTTTTATGTCTTCCAATATAATTTTATTTGATTCCTTGCCATACTATGATGTTTTTATGACCTTTCATGCCTTAATATACTATAATGTTTTTTTCACATTTTATGCCATACTATACTATGACGTTTTTTTACATTTTATGCCATACAATACTATTACGTTTTTTGTCATATTTATGCCTTCCAATACAATTTCATTTGATTCCTTAGCATACTATGACGTTTTTATGACCTTTTATGCTTCAATATACGATTTTTTTTTTTTGACATTCTATGCCGTACTATACTACGTTTTTTGACATTTTATGCCATACTATACCATGACGTTTTTTGTCATTTTTATGCATTCCAATACAGTTTCATTTGATTCCTTACCATACTATGACGTTTTTATGACCTTTTATGCCTTAATATACTATAATGTTTTTTTGAAATTTTATGCCATACTATGACGTTTTTTTACATTTTATGCCATACTATACTATGACGTTTCTTGTCATATTTATGCCTTCCAATACAATTTCAATTGATTCCTTGCCATACTATGACGTTTTTATGACCTTTTATGCCTTAATATACCATGTCGTTTTTTGACATTTTTACGGCATACTATACTATGACGTTTTTTGACATTTTATGCCATACTATACTATGACGTTTTTTGACATTTTATGCCATACTATACAATGACGTTTTTTGTCATTTTTATGTCTTCCAATACAATTTTATTTGATTCCTTGCCATACTATGACGTTTTTATGACCATTCATGCCTTAATATACTATAATGTTTTTTTGAAATTTTATGCCATACTATACTATGACGTTTTTTGACATTTTATGCCATACAATACTATTACGTTTTTTGTCATATTTATGCCTTCCAATACAATTTCATTTGATTCATTACCATACTATGACGTTTTTATGACCTTTTATGCCTCAATATACGATTTTTTTTTTTTGACATTTTATGCCATACTATACTACGTTTTTTGAAATTTTATGCCATACTATACTATGACATTTTTAAAAAATATTTATGCCATACTATACAATGACGTTTTTTGGCTTTTTTTATGCCTTACTGTACTATGTTGTTTCATTCTTTACCATACTATGACATTTTTATGACCTTTTATGCCTTAATATACCATGATGTTTTTTTGACATTTAATGACATACTATACTATGACATTTTTTGACATTTTATGCCATACTATACTATGACGTTTTTTGTCATTTTTATGCCTTCCAATACAATTTCATTTGATTCCTTACCATACTATGAAGTTTTTATGACCTGTTATGCCTAAATATATTAAGGTGTTTTTTTGACCTTTTATGCCATACTATACTATGACGTTTTTTGACATTTTATGCCATACTATACTATGACGTTTTTTTGCATTTTTATGCTTTCCAATACAATTTCATTTGATTCCTTACCATACTATGACGTTTTTATGACCTTTTATGCCTTAATATACCATGATGTTTTTTTGACATTTTATGCCATACTATACTATGACGTTTTTTGACATTTTATGCCATACTATACTACGTTTTTTGACATTTTATGCCATACTATACAATGACGTTTTTTGGTATTTTTATGCCTTACTGTACTATGTTGTTTTATTCCTTAACATACTATGAAGTTTTTATGACCTTTTATGCCTTCATATACTGTAATGTTTTTTTGACATTTAATGTGATACTATACTATAACGTTTTTTGAAATTTTTATTCCATACCATACTATGACGTTTTTATGACCTTTTATGCCTTAATATACGATTATGTTTTTTTTTTACATTTTATGCCATACTATACTATGACATTTATTGTCATTTTTATGCCTTCCAATACAATTTCATTTGATTCCTTACCATACTATGATGTTTTTATGACCTTTTATGCTTTCATATACTATAATGTTTTTTTGACATTTTATGCCATACTATACTATGACGTTTTCTGAAATTTTCATGCCATGCTATACAATGACTTTTTTTTGCATTTTTATGCCTTACTGTACTATGTTGTTTGATTCCTTACCATACTATGACATTTTTATGACCTTTTATGCTTTAATATACTATAATGTTTTTTTGACATTTTATGCCATACTATACTATGACGTTTTTTGACATTTAATGCCATACTATACTATGACGTTTCTTGTCATTTTTATGCCTTCCAATACAATTTCATTTGATTCCTTAACATACTATGACGTTTTTATGACCTTTTATGCCTTAATATACTATGATGTTTTTTTTGACATTTTATGCCATATTATACTATGACGTTTTTAAAAAAATGTTATGCCATACTATACAATGACGCTTTTTGGTATTTTTATGCCTTAATATACTATGATGTTCGTTACAAAGGGAAGCAACACAAAACCCAGTTGTTAACAGGTGTAGAGTTGTTTATTGTAACATAAATTCGTAGAGGTAATGGTTAACGGGCACAAAATAAACCAAGGAATGGGGCCGGTGGGTGCTGTTCAAATCAAAAACAGAATATAACAAAAGGAGGACTCTCTAGGAGCTAATACGTTTTCCTATTTAACTAATTCACAGTAAAAGGAAAAACAAAGGCTGAATACCAAAGCTAACTAAAAACCAAAACTAACCAAAAATCACAACAGAAACAGCACCCTTGCACCTAGTGTATGTAACAAAAGCAGTGTGTACAGGTGGAGGAATCAGTAGTTCAGTCAGTTATTAACCGAAAGTCTAAACCTGGCCCCACTTCCAGGTTTTAAAGAATACAGGCGGGACTAAACACAAAACAAGCTAACAATAGCTGTTATATTTCGCTTTCTCTTAAATCCACAAACTCCAACAAAACAACGAGGCGAGCTGCCACCATCAGCCAGCCGCCCGGACTGACAGGCTGGCCAGGGTTTTATAGCTGGTGGTTCCTGATTGGGCGGCAGGGATTGGCCAGCTGCAAACAGGCCGCACCAATCAGGCCAGAGAGGGTGGAGCATCCGGGTGGACGGAGCAGGCAGCTCGGCAGGCAGCCTGGCAGACAGGAAAACCAGACACAACAAAAATGGCCAGAGCGGCGGCCGTAACAATGTTTTTTTGACATTTTATGCCATACTATACTATGACATTCTTAAAAAAAATCTTATGCCATACTATACAATGACGTTTCTTTTGGCATTTTTATGCCTTACTGTACTATGTTGTTTTATTCCTTACCATACTATGATGTTTTTTTGACATCTTATGCCTTAATATACCATGATGTTTTTTTGACATTTTATGTCATAGTATACTATGACGTTTTCTGAAATTTTCATGCCATGCTATACAATGACGTTTTTTTGCATTTTTATGCCTTACTGTACTATGTTGTTTTATTCCTTACCATACTATAACATTTTTATGACCTTTTATGCTTTAATATACAATAATGTTTTTTTGACATTTTTATGCCATACTATACAATGACGTTTTTTTGTCATTTTTATGCCTTCCAGTACAATCTCATTTGACGCCATACTATATTATGACGTTTTTATGACCTTTTATGCCTTAATATACTATGATTTTTTTTTTACATTTTTATGCCATACTATACAATGACGTTTTTTGACTTTTTATGCCTTACTATACCATGTCTTTTTTATGACTTTTTATCCAATCCAATCCAATCCAGCTTTATTTATAAAGCACTTTAAAAACCAACCAGAAGTTACCAAAGTGCTGTACATGATAAAAATGATAAACACAAGATAAATTAAAAGACATAAAACATCAATAAAAACAGATATATAATAAGAGAAAACAATAAAATAACATAAAATAAGATAGAACAATAAAATAAAATCACATCTTACAAGGTGTCAAAGGACATGGAAAAGAGATGGGTCTTAAGAAGGGATTTAAAATCAGACAAGGAAGATGCCTGTCTAATGTGCAGAGGCAGATCGTTCCACATTTTAGGGGCTGCCACAGCGAAAGCACGGTCCCCTCTGAGCTTGCGCTTCGTTTTTGGCACCCTCAGGAGCAGCTGATCAACTGACCTGAGAGAGCGGGTGGGTGAATATGGTTGCAGCAATTCAGAGAGGTAGGGAGGGGCGAGACCATTAAGAGATTTAAAAGCAAATAAAATCATTTTAAAATGAATCCTAAAATGTATGGGCAACCAGTGAAGTGAGGCTAAAATGGGGGAAATGTGGTCATATTTGCGTGTGCCAGTTAAAAGACGTGCAGCAGCATTTTGTACCATCTGGAGACGGTTGATGGAGGACCCACTAACCCCCACATAAAGTGCATTGCAGTAATCCAGCCGTGTGGTGACAAAGGCGTGGATTACTGTCTCAAAGTGCTGTTTTGAAAGAATTGCCTCAACTGGTAAAAACTTGATTTCACAACTGTCTTGATCTGATTGTCAAGTCTGAGGTCAGAGTCCACCTTAACTCCCAAGTTAGTGACGCTGGATTTTAGGTATTGAGCCAAGGAACCTAGATCTAGACAGAGGGTCTCGGAGCTGCCACCAAAAACAATCACTTCTGTCTTCTTTTCGTTAAAATTTAAAAAATTTAGAGCCATCCAGGCCTTTATGTCGGCAAGACATTCAAGTAAGGGTGTGACAGAGAATGCTTGATTCTTTTTAAGAGGCATATAGACCTGAGTGTCATCTGCATAACAATGAAATAAAATACCATGCTTCCTAAGTATGGAACCAAGCGGGAGCAGGTACAAAGAAAAGAGAAGAGGGCCTAGGACTGAGTCCTGCAGGACACCACATGACAGAGGAGCAGAGGAGGATACAGAGTCACCAAGACCCACACAGAAAGTTTGATCTGCCAAGTACGACCTGAACCACTCCAGTGCTATGCCACTGATGCCCACCTACTGCTCCAAACGTGAAAAAAAATGTTATGCCTTACTATACTATGGCTTTTTATGCCTTACTATACTATGTCATTTTCATGCCTTATTATACTATGACATTTTTATGACTTTTCATGCGTTACCTACAGTTAGTGTGTATGTCTTCATCTCCCTGCAATTTCTCTTCTAGTGTGACTGTGAAGGACAAAATGACCTTATCTTGAGTTCTGGTCAAGAAAATATGTCGTTTTTTTTACTTTTTATGCCTTACTATACTATGACGTTTTCATGACTTTTTATGCTTTACTATACTATGATGTTTTTATGACTTTTTATGCCTTACTATAAGATGACTTTTTATGCCTTATGATACTATGACTTTTCATGCCTTACTATACTATGACGTTTTTATGACTTTTTATGCCTTACTATACTATGACTTTTTATGACTTTTTATTCCTTACTATACTATGACTTTTTTATGACTTTTTATGCCTTATTGTACTATGTCGTTTTCATGCCATACTATACTATGTTGTTTTTATGACTTTTTATGCCTTACTATACTATAACGTCTTTATGCCTTATTGTACTATGTTGTTTTCATGCCATACTATACTATCTTGTTTTTATGACTTTTTTTAATGACTTTTTATGCCTTACAATACTATGTCGTTTTCATGCCTTACTATACTATGTCGTTTTTATGACCTTTTATGCCTTACTATACTATGACTTCTTTTATGACTTTTTATGCCTTATTGTACTATGTCGTTTTTATGCCATACTATACTATGTTGTTTTCATGACTTTTTATGCCTTACTATACTATAACGTCTTTATGCCTTATTGTACTATGTCGTTTTCATGCCTTTCTATACTTTGTCTTTTCTATGACGTTTTATGCCTTACTATACTATGTCGCTTTTTCACATCTTGCACATCTGTGACATTTTATTAATACATGTTTGAGAACTTCCTTTACTATGACGTTTTTATTCCTTACTATACTATGATTTAAACATGACATATATGCCCCTATATCAAAAATCATGTTACCATATATGTCCCGTGTAAGAATACATATTATTATGACATATATACAGTACATCATATGGCTATATGAAGATATAAGTGTATAACATATAAGAAATACTCATAGTAAATTGTAACTTTAGCAGAACAACATGATTACCAAAATATCTATTATATTTACAAATTTAATATGAACATACTGACAGGCTTGGGGATGGATATATATTTATTATATAACATATGTCAATCATATAAATAGACATACTAAAATTCATGTTTCTATTAGGTCGAAATATCAATGTATGATATTGTTCCAATTTCTAACTGGTTTCATATGTAATTTTTACATATATAGGCTATACCTAAAATATATATATGATTTTACTCCATATGTACATATATTTCATATGGAATTTCAACACATTTACATATATTACATTTGCATATGTGCACTCCTCAATGTAAATTCAGATCTTATATATTAACAAACCGTTCGGTTGACGGAATTAAAAAGCCAATCTCTCTCTCTCTCCATACCAATGGTGAGACCAAACCTACGCCCTTGACACACACACACACACACACACACGCACACACACGCACGCACACACACACACACACACACACACACACACACACATTGGGAGAGACAGAGGCTTTCAAAACGGAGTAACTCGTCCTCTTCTTTTTCAACACTTAAAAAAAAAAAACCTACTGCATCGTTTCCACATCGTCTCTCATAATAAACCAGCTGACTGGAAACCCTGTTGTCGGTCACACTGTAACTACTTCAATGGACTGAGCTCAGTGAGCGGTGTGTGTGTGTTTAGCTCTGTGTGGGACCAGGTCTCTGATGTAGGCAGGCTGATCACAGATCAGATACATGCGCTTCAGATCCATAAACCACCCCCCCTTTTCTCTCTCTTTGTACCCGCCTTTGATCTCGGCGCTGGGTTTGTCCTCGGTCTGCTGCTGCTGCTGCGGCGGCGGCTCTGTGTTGTGTTGTACTGGGCTGGGGCAGCAGCGCTGACATGGTGAGCAGACCGGTGCGGGAAACACACCACCACACCTCTCGCCGGTCTGCTTTCGACTCTTAAGAAGCAATACTTTGATCAACAGGCTCCTTTTCTAGCAGGTAAGCTAGTTTCTCATTAGTTTTGGACATTCACAGTTTATGCACTTAACGACAGACGATACGGAGCGAGCATTAGGTTCATTTGGGATTTCAGTAAGACATAAGAACAACAAAACTATAGTCCCGAAATGAATATTTTAAGCATTATAGTCTTATTATAGACCACAATTATATATTATACACCACAAAATAAACAGAAGCGATATTGTCGATTTAAAGTCAAGAGTTGGTGCGTACAGATTCTCGTAGTCGCTTTACACGTAATGTATGGATATTTTTTTTTTTACTTTTAGTTATGATGTTGGTTACATTGGGACAATATGATGGATTTTTGAGACATTTTTATGTAATGGTCCCATGAGAACACTGAAGTTTTCCCCGTGTAGAGCTATGGAAGCTCAGTGAGCTTCAAGCTGAGGGCTGTACTGTCGCAGCTGCTGACTGATTTTAATCAAAAAACATCAATTCACTCTGCTACAGTTTGGACGCGCATGTGGTTATTGTTTAATCAGTGCTTCATAGCCCACACCTGCTTTATTCGAAAAAAAAGTTTTAAAATGTGTTTAAATCCAGAAAACACTTTTCAGGCTGAGAATATCATCATATTCCACACTGCATGACTGTGTCATATATATTTTGTATATGCTTGTTATCATTCATCATTGGCACAAACTATAGGATGTTTACATCCAGTGAAATATTCAAACCCAAGAGTCCATGTTTTAACGTCTGCTAATGGAAATATTCTGGGTGTCTTGGTGTTAATAATCATTATAGAAAAATTTTGTCACCACAGGAAATTTGACCCAACCAAATATGTTTTTATTCTTAATAAATTATTAAGTGTGTACTATAGAGAAGAAACTGTGTAATAATATACTTAAGCTCAATCTTTTATTGTTGTGTCTTTTTTCAGCTGCAAACAGCAAGTTGCCCATCAAAATGGTCTGGGTGCTTCAGTACACCTTCTCACTTTTACTAACTGTGCATGTCATATATTCAACTCTGGTAAGTGTTTCATTATATGATGCATTTTGAACACAAGTGTTTTTTTTAACAACCTTTTGTTTACCCAAATTGTGTTAATAGGTGTATAGCTCATCTGTTACAGTTTTTGTGTATTGTACAAGGAAGCACATAGTACAGTTTCTCCAGATTCAGATTCAGATCACAGATTCTACAATACCACTGAGTAAATCTCATGTGCTAGGGTGAGATGCGATGGAAATCTCAAAAAAAAAAAAAAGAAGCTTGCAAGTGGGTGTTGCATTAAGATTTTTAAAAATCAAATTACTCCTTCTAATCTCATCAAAAATGTAGCCATTTATGCGACGACTCAAAGTTTTTAGTTTTTGCCTAAATTACAGACATGCACTTGAACTGTGCTGCATGCCTGGGTAATTCTGTGGGATCTGCAAAGCCCTTGCTGGTGACGCCCTGTGGATCATTTTACCTTCATCCTCTTCACTATCCTGATTGATTGTGTTTGCTATCGAGATTCTCGTATCTGCTTTTAATGATCTCCTTATTGTTGCTTTTGACTGAGATGCTGTTCCTGTATCTGTTATGGATAGAAGTGGTGATGAAATACAGGAATCTCTAACTTTCACCAAATGACTGTCCCTCTTAGATTCATGTGAAGGCAGAGGAGGAGACCAGAGAATGCAGAGAACAGGAGTACAAGGACCGGTTTGGGAACTGCAAACCCTGCAAGCAGTGTGATGCAGGACAGGAGCTTTCAAAGGTTGGAACAAAATTGTTTTGGACTTATTCTGTTTATCACCTCACCTGTATGAACTGAATATTTTGTTTTAAGAAGATTGATCTAAAGTGCTGTGTTCACTCAGGAGCATTTTCCACATAGCCCCTAAAAGGAAAAAGTATTGTCACTTGTTTATTTGGGAAATGGAATGTGTAGTAACACAAGGGATCTACAACAGGTCAGCTGAATCAACTTCCTTAAGATGAAAAAAAAGTTGGATGGATTATTCCTTTGGTAAAAAAAATCCCCACAAAAAAAGGAAAACTGTTGAGTTCATGAAAAGAATGGACATCACTGTTTAGAAAAGTGTATCTTATCCAGGGAACCGACATTATTTATCACTTCCTCTCTTTCATGTAGAGAACAGCCAAGCTGTTATTAGCTTTTGTAGAACACCGACCCTTCTTTAATCAGTCACACCCATACTTTTGACCTTCTGCAGCTGAATGGCTTCCATTGTTTTTCTCTATTGCACCCTGTCCAACTTATTGTCTTCACTGTTTGAAGCTAGCCATGCCTATGCTTGCTGCTCTCTCGGCTGGGAATACAGTTTTTTCCACCACCTTAGCCACAGGTTTTTGTGTGCTTTGTACAAACAGGCTTCAATAGTGTCAGTTAAGGTTGGTAAGCAAAGGCTTTCCTCTATGGCAGCAGCTATGCACCTACTTTTGCAAGTGTAGGCAGTGATGTAAAGGTGAGTAAACTATAATCACCTGTCATTTTGTGGCAAACACTAACATTAAGAAACTCCTACTTTTCTGGGGTTAACAGTAATTGGTGATACACTGCAAAAACCCTCCATCTCAACTAGTCATTTTCTGCCATAAGCAGCTTTGCAGACTATTATTAAGTAAAATACTGAGACAATTCTACTCGGTCAAAGTGCAGATAGTTGAATCTCATTATTTCTAAAACTGAACATTATAACCTTCATGAATGTAGGATTTATTGCAGGACTGAGACTAGACTAATTAGGTGAACCTAATAAACCTGGTGCATATGATATACACACGACGTATACCTGTTACATTCTATTATAAAATCAAAGATACTGATTGGGCCGAAGAATAGAAGATAGACTCAACTGTTTGCAAAATGTCTCCAGAGACAGATTTTTGCCCTAATAACTTAGTTTCAGTTTATTTTATTATACTGTAAAGTATACTTTTATATCATAAAAAGTAATGATAACCTTAAATGAACAATATTCAGCACATAAAATGGCTGATAAATTGACTTTGGGTGGGTTTACACTCCACTACATCTTTGAGTACTGATGAGAAAACTCTGTGTCACCCTTGACATCTGTTGCACACATGCATTTAAGCCCAGTTGCCTTTAATCTCAGTACACACAGACATGTACTCTGTGGTTGGTAGTACGCTTCAGTAGTCCTCATGTTCCTCTGCCAGCTCAACAGGCATGAATGCTGCTAGCCACCCTGGGGTCCTAGTTAATAATTGGCTGCCTCATTCTTTCTCTGAAGGTAGCGGGATGCCGGCTCACATTGGAGACCTATGCCTGCACTCAGAGAAAGTTTCCCAGAGAAACAACTTCTGATCTGAGCTCTGTGTAACCAAGACAGTCTGTCCATATTCTGAAAGGCACGACCGAGTGTTGGGAGGGAAGCAGACTTTTGGAGTCCCTCTGTGCAGCTGCCATAGAGATCCCAGAGGAATGTGGCCCAGTTTGCCTCTGGAAGCTGCTCTGAGGCAGGCTGACAAACATCAATTAGCCCCTCCACACTAACTGTAGCTAAAAGAACCACCCACACAGAGGGAACGTCCATTAAAACCAGTTATTGTTTTCATCTCAAACATATTTCATTCTAGGGTTCATTCATTGTAAGTAACTTAGTCTCTTACGTTGCATGAAGGAGAAGGGGGGAATCGCTTTCCAGTGCATGCTGGAAAACAGCCAGTGGCAAAAAAGGCAGGAACACAACTTTGATGTGTCAACATCTTGTAGTATGTAGCAAGAGTGTAACATTTCCTTCAGCCACACTCCCAGGGCAAAGGACTTCTGAATGGTACTGGCTAAAGAGAGAGTCACAGTTATAATAGTGCATTCTCAGCAGAAGGGTCAAAATCACAGTGGTCAGACATCAGCTATGTTATTCTTTTCTAAAGAAGTCAGGCAGAAACAAAAGTTTCAGAAAGTGTAATAGAGCGAGGAAAACAAGGGCGTAAAAGTGTGTTTTGTCCCACACAGAACTCTTCTCTAACGAACTATTTTCTGCATTGTTTCATTACCAGATCAGATGACTGACTGCCCCCCTTGTGATTCCCTCCTAATCTCAAAAATATCTCTGCGTCTGAACATGCTTCAGGTCCCAGCCAGCTCACCCCCTCTCTCCACTCCACACGGCTGTTATACTTGGCAATCTCACCCAAACTAGATCAGGAGATAGGATAGGGAAACAGGGTCTTTAAGCATCCGCTTTTTTTTAATTGCTCTGAGGTGAAACCACCTTAAAGTTAATTCTAAAATTTGAGGGACTGCTGTTAATTTTTGTTCATGATATTTTTTTCATGCAGTTCTTATTCTTGGCTACATCCTTGGTAGAGTTCTCCCCAATCTTATCTTGTACATTTGAGTAGTTGACACAAAAAATCATAAATTGTACCTGAAGAGAAACATAAAAATATTTTCTCTCAGCTGTCAGCAGATGTATAATGGGGAATTAACTTCTAACCTCCGTTTTTATGTGTGTTTTGTGGTATTTTGAGCCATGTACACACCCTGAAAATATGGTCTTTTCAGGGAGGTTTAACAGATTGAATATGTATTCTTTTGTTGATACTGGTTGGCTTCTTTATGGTAATTTATTGTTGGAAAAGGCTTATACATTGTGTACTCACCTATCCATATAATGATAACTTCAGCATCACGGATTACCACAGAGTATAGTCTTTCTTTTAGCTGCTAAACGAGTCTGAGTCAGTGCAGGGTGTTCGCTCTGTGGAGCTTTGTTAGGGGAGATAAAAGAAGAAAGAGATCACTCCTTGATGTTCCGTATGGCCTGGATCAGAGGGGCAGAAGTTGGCTCCATTTTCCTTTTGTTTCAGTGCTCTGATCTGCTCATGTGTATGTGGCATCAGTCCCCATCCTGCCATGTGGTGCCCCATGGACAGAGCTTGTGCCAGTCCTGGGCTTAGTGGGAATGAATCGTCCCTGGGCCTCTTCCTTAATGTGGAAGAGGGTAACAGAATCAATATGAGGTACCTTGTGTGGCTAGACCTACTACACTTTCTTAACGACTAGTTCATTTTCAGGGTTTAGTGCTGTGACAGTTTATCTGCCTCCCCTGCCTTAGTCTGATTCTTTTTCTTGAGAGGGGCAAGATAATGGCTTGCAACTCCAAGTCTTCTTTATTTTGACTTTCCCCTCTTTTATCACTCATCACCCCCCCCCCTCTCTTTCTCTGTGTTTCTCTGCCCCCCACCACCTCCACTGTTCACCCTGCCCTGCTGAAGAGCAAAGCCTTATATGGAGAGTTCATAACAACAGCTGCAAAAGTCCAGCCCTAGACGGTCCACCTCGGCCTGGCCTGGCCCAAGGGTTCAGTGTCAGGCTCACATGTGTTTGGCTGGAACGACTGAATTCCTCATCTTCTAGCCCGACTGTGCGGTGCCATCACACGATCACATCTTTGCCTCTAACCTCCCTTTTAATTCCTTGCCAGCCAGCCTGCTTCCCCAAACCCAACCCCCATATCAGACTCTTGTGCCCACATTCCAGCAGGACTGCATGCCCAGGCAGTGAAATGGGACACGGGCGAAGAGAGAAGAGAAGAGAGAAGCCCTGTTTGAAGCTGACCTTCACTTTAATGATATATGAGCAACCCCACCCCTTCCCCTTCTATCCTCCTGGCTTTGGATTGCAGTGTGGCAACACTGGACAACAGGAGGGCAGCTGCTGTGGAGCTGATAATGAATGATCAATGTATGATGTCATCCCTGCAGGGTCTTCTCACTCAGTGTGGTGTACAGTAATATCAGCTGTCATGTAAATGTCAGTTTGTCATTGAGGTCACCAACCTTCCAATATAATTCTAGGGGATGTGACAGTGACAGAGATCCAATTAGAAAAGAGACATAACAAGATTAACATTGGCAGATGGAGATGAGCAGGTGGAATAATGATTATAATTAAATAAATTAAATGATTTGTGGTTAATTCAGTGTCAGGATTGAGTTCCTGTCACCAAAAAAATGTAATTTTGCTGACTTAATCTGACTCTGAAATATGTAAAACTCATACAACCAAACATGATATAGACTTGATCTTCTGTCTTTAGTCATAGAAAAGAGTACATTCATCTTATATTTCATGTTCTTAAAAATATCGGTCAGAATTCAGATTTTGATTGGTCCAGGTGAACAAAATCTCAAAAGGTTGTTTAGAATTAGATCACTCACACGGTAGTCTGAAGCTGTGCTTTTTAAGTGAACTTTCAATTGTTGAACACAAAAGAGTATTCATCTTATTTTCTCCATATACCTCTCCATAATCCTTACCCCCTTCCTGAAGCGTTTCCTTTGCTTGCTGGCCTCTCAATCAACGGGACACTCACTGAGTCTGCTTGGAGAGGGAGTCACACAAAAACACAGCAATAAACTTGCAATAATACAACAGTGGGTGTCCTCCAGGGCCTTTATTATTCAAATGCCTGGCCTTTCTGGGTCTTGCAGCGGAAGGCTGCTCATTCATACAGAGAGAGTCAGGGAGATTATTGCCAGTGTAAAATGGACTCTCAAAAGAGGCAGGCCATTGTTCTCTTCTGATCCTTCGAGCCAATATCATTCTTTAATTCCAGACCCCCGGTAGTCCACATTCAAGCCCCCTTTTCACCAGCTGCACATCACCCAAACCACCGACCCCACCTCTTACCCGGTGTATTTCTCCCGTTAATCCCCCCAGGAATGTGGCTTTGGTTATGGAGAGGATGCCCGGTGCGTGCCCTGCCGGAGCAGTCGCTTCAAAGAGGACCGGAGCCTGCAGAAGTGCAAGCCCTGCTTGGACTGTGGACTCATCAACCGCTTCCAGAAGGGCAACTGCTCTACCACCAGCAACGCTGTGTGTGGTGACTGTCTGCCGGGGTGAGAGGAGAGACACAAATGCACCAGACACCAGACACTTGTGTTAATTATGAAAATTATTTTACAAGAATAGCCTGACGAAGAAGAGAAACATGTTACAACAAACCATTATCAGAGTGTATATGTTTGCTGCTCATGACAGTTTTGAAGGTTAAAACATGTAATTTTGTGTCTTCAACAGATATTACAGGAAAACAAAACTAAGTGGTTTCCAAGACATGGAGTGTATACCCTGTGGGGACCCTCCGCCTCCTTATGAGCCTCACTGTAAGCACCTTTCCTTTCTTTTACCTCTTCTAAATGTTGGCCAGACATCACTGGCACATTTTGTTAAATGTTCTCATGAATATAGGCTATTCATCCCAATCCACAATAGGTGATGTTTTAAGATGAAACAACAGGGATACTGTTGTGTAAAAGCAAACACCACCACACTATTGAAACCCTAGCCAAGTGCTACTAGAACCAAAACTCAAGCAGCAGTGCCACAACAAAGCCTATACACACACAACATGCCAGCACAAGGTCCTTGGAGTAACCAGAACCACAGCCTTTAAAGGGTGGAGCAAGCCATAGTTCATTCACTAAGTCTCACTGAGCCAAGCAGCTATGCTGTATGTGAAAATAAATGCTTGGATTTATAAGCTGAGCAGTTGAAAAGCTGAAATGGATACCATTATCATAATAGTGGATTTGCCAACACTGGATTATATTAGCTCAGAACACGTCACTCATTTTCAGCACTCAATTTGGATTAAATGAACAAACTTCCTTGGACAAAACCTCCATTGATTTTTCCAGACAAAATCTCAGTAGCATGTCATGAACTGCTGCACTGTTCTACATGTTTGTGATTAAGTACCAGAGTAAACACATCAGGGAGTGTGTTGGTTCAAGCAGCATAATTTATTACCTTTTGTACAGGTCCGTTATGCTAAAAGGAGGCACGAGGTGTGTTACAATACGTTCACAAAACAGGGCTCACATTCCAGTGGACTACACATCCAATTAACATCTTTCTTCCGGCCATTATAAGTAGTTAAGTAGAACCTTATGATTTCAGGTTTCCACATAAAACCAACAGGCGACTGAACTTATACCTTTGGTAATTGAGTGTGACTTCCTGATGGCAGAGGAGGCTGCAGCTGTTTCTGTGGAGGCTTTTGGCAGCATGAGCATCAGAGCAGACCGAGCCAGGGTTAGCACCCCTGTGTTAAATAAATGGAGACAGCTCTGGGCTATCGGACAACTAAAAAAAACTAGTTTGCTCCTTGTTTACAGGCCCTAAATGTAAAGATGATATATGATTTCATCAAACCATCTACTGTTTGTTTGGTTTTTATTGTAGTGTCTTTCTCAGTCTTGATTTCTTTTCATATGTATATTGTTGCAAGCGGCATTACTGTTTTTGTAATGAACACCAGCCTTGGGACAATCGGCCTCCCTCTGCTCATTTTTCCATCTGTGCAGCTTCCCGTTTTGATACTGGAGGAGGCCTGTGAAACAAAATGGCCATTGTGTCTGAGAACATAGCTGGTAGTTAGCTCCTACAGGGACTCTCAGTGGAGCATTTCCAAATGTTTGAAAGTCTTGCTCCCTCCCTCCAGTGTTATCTTGAGGCGGGGGGGGAAAACTTAAAGGGCAGATCATTCTAATAGGCCACACTGGCCCGGGGCAACGGTGCAGCTGTGCAGGGGAGGCAGTCACCGTCTGGGGTGGACTGTAAATCTTAAACCACCCCTCCTCTCTTCTCCTCCCTTTCCCCTAGTGGCTTTTTGGAGTGGAGTAAAAACGAGATTGTGTTTTATGGATTCCTTTAGCCTCTTTAATGTGTTTCATCTGCTTGAGTTTTTCACTGTCACGGTAGATCACAGAGAGCTGATGAGGCCATACTAACACATACAGGCATGCAGACAGATACATGCACACACCCATGCACAGTGGCACTCACACAAGTAGAAAAGAATACTATCTGCTCTTTGTAGCTTATCCCTTTCTTGCCATTACTAATATTTCCAACCAGAGAAACACAGAAGTGAGATAGTCATCTTATCTCCTGGGTCAGTGTAAAGAGAAACAATGGTGTAGGTTTGAAATGCAGCCATAAGACATCAGTTATCCTTGATATCTTAGGCAGGCTATCGCAGCTTTCTCAAGTGAAATATTTCAAGAAATGGAGCAAATTCTGGAGAGCAGTTTTACATGCTTTTTAGATACAGCAGAGCTCCTAGTGAGGACTAGCCAAAAGAAACATGATCCAACAAACCTCTGTCCCTCCTGATAACCTCACTGCTCCATCGTGTAACGTATTCGCTCTTGCGGCATCCTCACTGACTTCAAAGCTGTATGCAATCAGCTCTCACCACAAACGGCGCAAAACACATTGGGCTGGCAAGGAACAGGAAACATTCCTAACTACTATTGCCTGCCAGCAGTTCAAACCAGAGCCTTTCAATATTCAAAAGCATGTTCACCAAAGTCACTTAAAGGTCAACAGCTGAAATGATGATGGTTTATCCTCACTGCTGTCCTAATCAATTTATCATGCAATTATCAAAACACAGCCCCACAGCAGTAATGATATTTGGTGTTGCCACATTACAAGAAGTGATAATCGTAAAATCACAGCATCTTGGGGGTTGCACTTTTGGAGACATCCAATTTTTTATTTGAAATAATGCAAAATGGTGATTCAATAAGTTGTCAGTTGTACCTGCTTCAAGCTTCAATTGCACCAGTACAATAAGTCATAGACCCTAAAAGTTAGAAACAAGAAAACTCTTTATTTATTTATATATATATATATATATACACATATATATATATATATATATATATATACATACATAAGTAGAATATATAGAATATATTTGAATCTGGTGAAGCTATTCTAGACCAGACATCCATGTGAATGCTCTCAAAATAATAGAAGAAACTGAACTTATGATCAAAGATTTGAGGGAATAACAGATGATAAAATGGACATCTCCTTGAATTAAAACTCTCATAAATTTCATATTCTGTCTGAAATTGCATCAAATCAAATTGGCAGTAAAGCTGTTACATTTCCATATCTTTGAAAGCCAGAGGAAAGTGATCAACAGTTCATTTTTGTGTTTATGTCATGTCATTGCATCTCATGTGACAACTTAGTAAAAATGCTCAATCCAAGGCTCTTGGTATAGATTTATAAATTCAGGAGTAAACCATTGTAAATGTCTTTGCATGAAATAGAGGTCATTGTTTTCACTGCTCTTAGCTGTGTACACTGAAGAATACTACATTATTTTCTGTTATTGAGAGTTCTGGATAAGACAGTGCTCAGTTCTGCCAAAGAACCTCTTGAAAGGGTTTTTTACAGACCACAGTCAAAGATCCTTCAGAGGCGTAAAGAAGTGCTTCTTTTATTTGGAGTATGTGGTGTTCCATAAAGTCAACAGGCAGGGAGTCTGTGAAAGGCTGTGGTTTATTGGTCTGGTTTGTGTGAAGATAATATCAGCAGGTGAGCTCTCCTCAATGGACCAGTGTTTATCTGTGTTTGCTGCAGCTGCTGGGCCTCTGATAACAGACTGCCTTTGTATTGCCGGGCAGATGATGCTCAACTCGGATGAATTCAATTTGACCCTGACAATGAAAACCAAATGTAAACATGATGGTCAGATGTTACATCTGTAAATTAACAATACAGTGAAGTTTGTGTATATGAAAATTACATAGGGATTGCTGCTTTGACAAACTCAAATCGAAAATCTGGTGGTTTTACTGTTTTTACACTGTTTTTAAAAAATAAATATATTTTCTATATACAATGTAATATTATTTTTAAGAGAATACCACTGAATGTGATTTAGTGATCATATATGACTCCACAGGTGATACTTTGTTGCTCAACATGACCAGTGGGATTACATCCAAATAAAAACTTGTCAGCTTCATTGAACACCGAGCCTTTTAGTACAAATACCCTTATATAAACTTCAAATTATTTAGAGCAGCTGCAATGATTCTTGCTGTTGGCTCTTGTAACAGTTTTTAAGATCTGGTACTGGAATGGCAATATTTTTTAATAACAGGTAATAAGTCATGTTGTTGACAGTATTTACTTTTCAGTGCGTACACCACAATGTTCCTTTACTTTGCCCTCTGGGTCAAACCAAGTTTTGGAGAGCTGCTTTGAGTTTTTCCTCTTTTTTTTCTCTCTAAGAAGGAATGTTAAAATACCCTTATCCCCTATCATGGCTGGATAAAAAAATGTTTACATTGCATAACAAAGAGCTCCTGGATGTGAAAAGGTTGAAACCAGTTCCCATGATTAATATACTGAAACGCAAACAGCAGGGCTCATTGAAAAAGTCATTCATTATATTTGCCATAATCATAAAACATTCTCTCACAATTATTTTTTTCCCTGCATTTTGTCAACTGGTCACTCTGTTTCACAGTGTCAGTACAGCATACTTTCACTGTTTGCTCTGTATTAACCTGCACCGTCTCTATCACACATTGATGATTGAGGCAAATTATGTTTGATTGCCGATAATGATCAGAGACAATTACACGTACATGGCCTCAGAGAGAAATGTCACTCAGTTTGAGAATTCAGGCATGCTACTCTTTTTTTCTCCAACTCCCTCTTAAAGCTACAAACCAAAGAGCTGGGGTTGTTGTCATGTGGAATATGCAGCTCTCTCGCTGATGTATCACAGCTCTCCAATGTCTCAGTCATCACACACAATGTTGGGATAGTCGCAGGCTACTGTTTCTTTGATATAACTTCTGTAATAATAGCTGCGGAGGATTGGCAATGTGCTGCTGCACATAATAATAGTTTAGAATTTTTATAATTCATTTCTCCATGTCAAAATGTTATCTTAATGTAATGGTTCAGTCTCAGCCTGCAGTCAGAAAAAAACTTGTTTCTTATCCATACGATGCCACCATATTTCTACAGAACCAGAAAGTGTAGCTGTTTTAATTTTAAACTAGACATCACCAATCAGGAAATGCAATATTCTATTCATTCAACACACTAGTGATTTCTCTCCAACACTAACACCTTTCTCCTGAGTATGTATCACCTGATTGTGATTTTATTACCTTTGTCATGTTGTGCTGCTCTTAGTTTACATTTGGATCACAGATTGTGTCTTCATCTCTGATGAGTGTTTGAAAGGATAATTACATGTAACAGAAGCCAAAATTTTCAAACAACACTGCCAGTTCATCTGTCTTACATTGTGATATTAAGCGTTAAGCTGTATTAAACACTGATGTTCTGTATTTGTGGGAACTTGTATAATGAGCAGCATTCTTGGGGCCAGAAGTCTTTACATGAGAGAGTGTGTGATGGGTCCTGAAGGCAGGGCAAACAGTGACATCACGGTTCCCCTCAGGCAGGATAAGAACCGTACCAGCGGCTTAATCGTGAAATCAGTACATGTGCACACAACTCACCACCACAGACACAATAACACACAGAAGCATAAATACATTCCTGACTGTTGCTCGCCGTCACATATACACTCGTATCTTGCCTGCACCTCACAAGAGATTAGTTGTTGTGTCTAAAACCCTCAAATAAGTTTAGTCTTATATTGATTCTACTCATCACTTTGCTATAAGCTGCTAACGTCTACTGTTATATGGTTTATCAATCAAAGAAACTGTGAACATTTCATACCTTAATGTTTATCTGTACTTCACATTCCTCTCTGTCCACAGGCAGTGGGCGAGTGAACCTGGTGCCGCTGCCCTCAGTGGTGACCAGCCCACGGGACATGGCCCTGGCCGCGGTCATCTGCAGCGCTCTGGCCACTGTGCTGCTGGCCCTGCTGGTCCTGTGTGTCATCTACTGCAAGAGACAGCTGCTGGAGAAGAAGCCCAGTGGTGAGTCACAACACCTGGAAGCACTGTGTTCAACAAAACATTTAAATCTGAGAAAGATTTTGTAGAATTAAGACAATTAAGACAAAGGAGAGGCACAAGAGCTGGGATTTTGATTCAGCAGTGATTAGATGAATCAGAGCAGGAAGTTTTAAAACCAGAGCAGAGGCCTAAACATAGGTTCATATTTTAGGGCCAAAAAGACTTTTCATGCCCCACTATGACTGCTTTCTATAGACACAGTTTTCTTTTCCACAAGCCAGGTTTGCATGTGGTTCTATGCAGTGAGCATTGAACTTTGAACAGTCCTCCCCAGGTGCCAGTGGATTCCCAGTACAATTTGTACTCTGGTCAAGACTTCCAAAATAAAGGAAAAGCTCATGACTATATATTCCAAAATTTACTTTCTTATACAACATCATTAGAAATACCAAACAGTGAAGATAAGGTGGTGATAAGTTATCTGGATTATATCACTTGTGCTATTCACCTGTGTGCTTTGAGGTGTGCTGAGCAGGCAGCTGCATGGAAGCCGCCGTTTGAAGCACATTTTCTTTGTTGGTTTTTTAGTCCTCTGCAGAGGCTTCAATGCTTTTAACTGTACATTTAATGAGTGAAGTGCAAGAGCTGAATATATAAAGCAATTATATAGAATTTATAAAGAAGAGTATATATAGGTGAGCATGATTTCAATGTTCTTTTGTTAACTACACATCTACACAGACAGAGAGCCAGTTCATCTGTCATGTCCCGTGTTAAGCCTTATTAAACCCTGATGTTGCATATTTGTGGGAACTTGTAAAATGAGCAGCATTCTTCAGGCCAAAAATGTTTGAGTGTGTGAAACATCCCAGGGCAAAGAATTAATGACATCATTTTTCCCTGGTAAACTCACCTAAAACAAAGAGCATGGTACAAGTTACCAAGGCGTTACCAGTTATGTTTTTATAGTGTGTGTAAAGTGAATGCATGAGTTAAATATTTTGTCAGTAGTTCCACTCAGTCCAAACACGCACCCCACCCTTCACCCAAGCTGCTACAAAATGCTAACACAGTTGTTTTTTAAATTATACAAAGGAATTTTAATCGGCCTCATGGACCCGAGGGTTGTGAGGCATTGCCCAACTCATACAAGAGCGTGTAAGTTTAGTCAGATAGTCCGGAGCTCTGCAAGAAAATCCCCTTCCAGACTGGTTTCTGTTATTATTCTTAGTAGGAGTGTGGCAAAAGTAGAAGGGTACCACCTTCCAATAAGACAAAGGGTTTACAAGCTGTAACTAATGGATTTATTAATAGTTAATAAAGCATTTACTAATACATAAAAGCTCAGCTATAAGCATCACTAAATATAAATGTTGGGTTGTTTATCCCTTTTCTTTGCTACTGAAGCCATTACTAAATGCCTAAAAGGTTGTTGATAAATGCATTTGGTAGTCATGCAGTTCAAACACTCAAGGAAATTTTTCACAACGGTGCAATTGAGAAGTTGCTTTAATGGCTTAGTGCTGTTAATTCCATTCATTTATAAGGCTTTTGTGAGGGATACCTTATTATTATTAAAGTGGTACCAGTAGGTCTGTGCTGTACTGGGCCAAGAGTTGTTGTATGTCTCCGTGGCTGACTGTCCTCCAACATGTTTCCTCAACAGCCTCTCTGAGGTCACAGGACTGTCCGTACAGTGGGGCAGAGCTTTCCTGCCTGGACCCTCGCTGGCTACATGACTTCCCCCAGAGACCCTGCTGCCAGTGTCACCTGGGTCCCGGACACACCTGCGGTAAGTTCAGATCAACAAGATTTTATGCTGCAGCTGTTTTTTTTAGACACTTTAAAATTCACGCAAACTGCTCATAAAGCCACAATCACAATCACTTTTGACTATAAGGATAAGTGCTGTATTCTGAATTCAGCAGTTCACTGCCATGTTGCCTTAACATCCCTTTAGATTTAAACAAGGACTTCAGATGTTGAGGAGAATGTATTAAGACTTATGTGTATGATGTTCAGGTCCAGTCCACCTGATCCCATCTCTGTGCTGTGAGGAGAGCAGCAGTCTGGGCCGCAGCCAGGACAACAGTCCCTTCCAGTCCCAGACGAGCCTCAGTGACGGGTAAGGAGAAAACTCTGCAGCAAATTTATCCCCACCAGGAACAAAATGACATTAAATTGTCATTTTTTCATGTGGTAATATCTTTCATCAATATTTGGATGGCGAAATCGAATGGAGAAAGATGGATGAACAGCTGTTGATAAACTCCATATTGCATGTACTACATTATTACTGAACTGTGTGGTGAACACCTGTGTTCAAACGGCCAGGCGACCATGACTGCAAACATTTTTCAGCCCAGAGGGAAACTGGAAACTCTGGACCATGCTCTGCTCAAACATTAACCTTCCAACAAACACTATAAAAATACAATCATACAAACACTTTCGTGCCTCTGTAATGTAATTACAATTCCAGTAAACCAGCTGTTCAACTATATTTACAGTAGTTCATAGCAGGTTATTACATTGTACACAATAAATCATGTAAAGTAAGGTCCATACTTGAAAAAACTGATGGTAAAAGAACTTGACACAGTGTCATTCCCCATCAGCTACTGGTTAGCACATCTAGAGAACCAGGGAACAATAGGCAGGAAAACACATAACGGCTGTCCTTCTGCCTCAGGGGCAGTGTTCTCATTTCTGTTGCTGTTCAAGGTGCTGTAGACATAATTTAACGTGCGTAATGACTTTGAAGTCTTTGAAGTGCTGGGAACAACCAGAGATATCTTTCATAAATAAAACACCACAGGGTGTGGCTGTGAACAGAGATTCAGGGTGATAATAACCACACCTTTCTATAATATGCTACCCCAGAAATACACACCTGGATGAGGAGGGTACTCCGATGCAGCTGGAAGGACATCCAGAGTCTGTCTCTGCAGAGGCTGGTGGGATGATGGGGAGCTCAGAGCTTGCAGAAAGAATGAAGGTGGAAGAGGAAGAGGATTGTGAGGGTGACGAGGAAGAAGAAGGATGCAGATCAAGGGAGAATTCACCTGAGAGGACGTCACAGAGCTACAGTGAAGCTGCAACAGATGCACTTCTTCCCAAACAGCAACCACCAACTTAGGAAGGTGAGTCCCTACAGCTCTTTCATGCACAACAGAAATCACATAATAGGTTGTAAGTCAGTGTTACTCATAAATGTTTCTGTTGGTGCATTAAGACACTCCCTTGTCATTTAGGATTAGTTGCCTCAAAGAAAAATGCCAAATGATCCTCAATATCTTTATTATTTATTTGAAGTGCCAAGAAGAAATCACATGGCCTCTCCCACTGCAGAAAACATAGATACGTTTAGATTAATTCAATACTAAAGTCTGGCTGAAAGTTACCATTTAAAAATTGCACTGTATTTTACTCATTCCTACAAACTTTAAGAGACTGAGTCTGTGAAAGAAGATTCAACTTCTCTCAAACTACTGCATGTAATTTTCCTGCAAAGGAAACCCAATAATAATCTCGGATGTCCTTTTTAAGGACTGGAACATTGCTCTGTGTGTGTGTCCATGAAGAGCAGCTGGTAAAAGAGACAAGAGATAGCACGAGTTCTTTGATGTAGACAAGACTATCCTGTTTTAAGTCGGCCCCTGGCTGGCTCTGGGTAGATACGTTACTAATCACTGCGTGTCTGTGTTCCTCTTCCTGCTCTCTTTCCAGGATGACATGGACTACTTTGGCTCATGTTCCACCCTTGAACCACCCTGGACTCAACAACAGCCGCAGCCAGATCCCGTTTCAGATTACTCACCAGCTCTCACTCGCCCACACACACACACACACACACATTTTGAAATGCCTGCCGCTGACCTCAAAGCCCCTCGTCAAAGCATCCAAACGGAATATGTACATACAAGCAAACAAAAGCACTGCTGAGGAAACGCAAAGTGCAAGAGCAAAGGCATAGAGAGATACAGACACACACAGACACAGACACAGACAGACACACAAACACATAATGTGAACTCACTGGCCCAGAAGGTGAAATTGAATGAAGTTCAAACGTCGAGGAGCATTGACTTATTATCGTGGAGCAAAGTGAATCAAAGTGAGCCTCTGCTCTGCCTTGAGATTGTCTCACATCTTCACATGTAGGTGGACATAAACTGTACCACTGATCTAGCAGCTGGTGTTATGAAGCTTTTGTGTGTAAAATTTGAGGTGTGAAGTGTCAAAAGTGATTATGTTGCACATTGAAGACAATCTTGATAACACGGAACAAGTTAAGACGAGGAATGTTTAAGTGATAAATATGCTGTAGATACTGTAAAATAGTAAATAGGTCAATATTTTTGTAACATAGACATGACTGATAATATGTTTGCTTTTCTTCCTCCAGTTATAGTGTTGATGGATGTGAACGGTCACTTTCACATATCGTTTTTTGTAAATAAACCACGTGAACAAGTTTACATTCTGAGGAATTATATGCTCTCAACTCTTTATTGGACTCATGTAGGACAGATTAAAAAATAAGTTTCACAATTGATGCTTCAGTGGCTGACATATCCTGAGTTTTTGCATATACCTCCAAAAAAACCTGTAAACTATTTTGACCAGTGTCTGAGTTATTGAGTGGAGGTCAGACAAAACAAACATTTTGTGGATGTCAAACTGTGACAGGAATTCTTCCCTATATTATTTTACATTTTATAGGCAAACAATTGATTATTCTGTAAAAAATGATCAAAATTAATAAAGAAAATAATAAGAGAATGAGACTGGCAAAGCCACAGAAGACATTATACAACAGTTTTCACAGGCTGAGGAGAAGTTAACTGACGTGTCAAATTATTGGAGTGCCCCTTTAAGTATAACGAATCCCTTTACTAACATTTAGATTGTTTCAACTAAAGTGCAGCCTCATATCCAGACAATTAGACAAACTGCGATGTTGCAGCCTCTGTGTGGTTAAAGTCACCCAGCTCGTTCAGTGACAGTGTGTTCACACCTTCAATAACCATGTGAAACTGCTCCGCGCTCCCTGCCTTGGGTCTCAGATCCGAGCAAGGGCAAGCAAGGACATTGTCTCGGGGAGCAGCTGCAGTCCCAGCTCAGCTGATAATTACTGTCTGAATGTACTGAAACAGATGCAAACAGCCGTTCTGTCGAGCAGGCTGCATGTTCTGGGGCATCTGTGGAAATGTGAAGAAACCTTTAGAAACCAAACTACAAGAAGCTCTGTTTTAAAGTTATGTTTGAGCAGCTTTAACACAGTATGAAGTAAAAAGAACAAAATATGAACTTTCCATAATAAATCAACTGACTGATATTTCTACACTGAGCCACACAAGCTATGAATAACACAACCCAAAACAGAACTGGCCAAAACTTTCCCATTTACAACTGAAAATCCATAACACAAAATGCTGGACTCCTCCTCCTCCTCCTCCCCCGTCAGAAACTCCTGACAGACAAAACAGATGGAGCGGTATTAATTTAAAGTCTAAACAATGACCACATGACAGGAAGAGCAGATTAGGTATTCTTCCTCACGCTGATTTGATCAGGAAAAAACAATGTTGTGCTAGTGTGTGAGCTGAAAGGGGATATTATATTATGGGATATATTATGGGATATTAGCTGTGGAACTAATAGATTAATGAAAATAAAGGCATATTAAATGATGAAAACCACAAAACATATCAACTCATAGAAATTTATAGGGATATATTACATTACATTTTCTGTTCATTTTTAACAAAGTTCAGTGGTGAGAAAATGTCGAAAAACATATGTACAAACTCAAAATTGTATGATGAATGAACAGGCCTTAGCACAAGTTACTGTAACATATGTTGAAATGTCATTATTGTGCCTGTGAATGGGGCAGAACTGACCATAATCTGCAACAATGAATAATTAGAGATTACCAGGAGTTTTCAGAGTTGGCATCAAGTTTTTAAGTCTTATCATTTTACCTTTTCTTGACAGCAGAATTGGCAAAAAATAACAAGTAAGTCAATGTGACTTTAAGAGACATCAACAATACATGTAATGCAAACAATTCATTTACAGACAAAGTAAAGACGCTTAGTAAGAATGAGTGTGCACTTTGCTGCCAGTGCTTTCACCTCTTGGCTCAGCAGCAAAGATTCAAGTCCATGTCCACGCCACCAGAGACACATCATCTTTCAGCTTTCAGAGTCCATGATGAAAGTCTCAAAGTTAGGGTTGAGCTCAGACACCAGCGCGTCAACAAAGTCCTCAATTGTGGGTCGTCTCTGTAGCATCCCTGTCACACAGAAACACAGAGCAGCAGGTTTCAGTGGGTGTGTGTGTGTATGTATGTGTATGTGTGTGTGTGTGTGTGTGTGTGTGTGTGTGTGTGTGTGTGTGTGTGTTTAAGAGAGAGGAAAAAAAAAAGCTCTGGCGAGGCACTGGGATGAACTGGTTTTCCATTTACTGACAGTCCATCTCGCCTCATTCTAATAGGAAAAGTACAGATTTTCTGATCCTTTAAATATTTTTAACCTGAAGTCACAGCAGAGGTTTTACAGAACAGAGCAGGCATTTTTCAAAAATCCTTTGAAGCAAGTGCTATTTTTATCCCAAATTAAGTTAAAATCCAATTAAGTTACTGGATACAGGCTGCAGCCCGTGAGACTTTTGATCTAATTTCAGCTCTCTAGCAATGTCATCCACACTAGTATAATGTATTTCAGATATGATGTATTTTATGGATGGTTTTATTCATAGTCAGGGCAATGTTGCATTCTAATGAATGTATTTTAAAGTAAAAGTTTAAGGAAATTTCCATATTTTGGACAACAAAACTTCATTATTATATCTAATCATTAAAGACGATGTGCAGCATTTTGTGTTTTTCTGAACCTCACAGATTCTCCTTATACTGAAAAGAAAAGAGAACAGGCACAGAAACTCAGAGAAACACCTTGAATTGGCCTCAGATGGTGACATTACCACAGCAGACTGTATGTAGTAAAACAACACTATGAAGTTCTCAACTTCTGTTTCTGCCTTAACAAAACTAAAGGCTATATTGTACATTTTATAGATTTTTATAAGGGTGAGACTGAGCTCACACTCTCTTTACACCAGACTGTGACTAGTGCCGTAGAGCAAATATGACCGTGCAGCCGTGAGCAAGCCATGGGAATGTCTGTCTGTGTTTTGAGAGCCCGTCTGCCAGCTCATGCATGGAGGACTCCCTTGCTCGCTTTACAATTCAGCTGCACGCCGGCTTTGAAGTCAGTTCATTTCCCCTTGTGTAGCTGCCAATGTAAATAGGCGCTCTCCCCTCCCCCGCTTTCCTGCATGGGTCACCTCCAACGCACACACACACACACGCACACACATGCACGCACACAAGCAAGTCTGCACAGGCACGCATGAATGGAGACGCAAAGAGTTTCACACAGCTATCCTGAATGTACGGACACACATCAAGATATGGACAGTCGAACGCAGACACACAGAGAGAGAGAGAGACACACACACACACACACACACACACATTATTGTGGAGTGTGTGTTGCTGCCATCCTGAAACTGGCTCAGCAGGTAGAAACTGAGTGCAGTTCTGGCCTGACCTGCAGTGAATCTCCTTGCATGAGAACACCAGAGAAGGGATTATCATCTCCTCTTACCCACCCCACCGGTCGCACCCTGCCCCTTGGCTAAAAGATGATACCAACGTACAGGGGTCCCCAACACACTGCAACCACAATGCCCCAGGATCCCTGGGAACAAGGCAGCCACATGAAAGCGATGACTTCCAACCATAAATGACAGTCCTAATTAAAGAGCTGAAGGATGTTTTTGCTGTGACCACTGTTGACCTCTATGGCATTTGAGGACCACTTTAAAGTGGACACCAAAATGCTATGAACAGCTTAAGCTGCATTAATAAATGTTAATACAGAGAACATAGATGAATATTAATGAATGAATATCTATTTAATGATGGAAAACAAGACTAAGAGTGTACAGCCATGCTACAATGCTCACAATGACAAAACTGACATGCATTGAGTGTGTGGCACATTTAGTATAGTCACATCTATTTCTAAAAGTTTAGTTTTTTTTAAATACATGCTAGTCATGGGGTTCTTAAAAAAACTATTTAGCTGCAATTAATTTTTTTATTTAATATTATTTAGCTAGCTTGTTTTCCATTTCATGTGCATTAATAATGACTGACATCTGCAACAAATGCTGGGATGCTAACTATCATGATTTGTTTTGCAGCTTCAAGATCCAGCAAATTCAACCAATTCTGGACATTTAAAGCAAAAACCACCAATATTTCTGTTGTGGACAATAAAAGCTGAAAGATGCTGAAACGCATCACAGGGCGGAGGTGAACTGCCTCGTTCAACACCTTTCACATCACACATAGACATTTGACCCTTTGATGATGTGAAAATATTGATTAGTGCTGCTCTAATCTAAGCGGCTTCATGATCAGGGAACTCCCACTTGGGAGGGGAAAATGTATCATTGGTCTCAAATGATTACATGTCCATGGAGTACACCACTAATTCCTACATGAATATCCTCTTCTCAGTTGCCCTACTATGCACAAAGTTCGGGGTCAGTCACAGAAAAGCATCCTTGAAGGTGGAAGAGCGGCTTCCCGGATTGAAGGGTAGTCAACTCTCCACTCGCTACACCAGTATGCGGCACAAAAACAACAAAGCAACAGGCGCACAGGTACACACATGTTCTGACATGACACTTGTTTACTTATTACAGTACGTGAGCAGACAGAGCTGTGGGCTCAGCTACTCATTTGAACTCTCCACACACTGTCTGCAGCGTCACCACCACTTTCTCTAATAGATGTAATTTCCTGACTGTGTATCCACAGGGGGATCTGATGTCTGGAGCTCTGGCTGCCACAGGTTTGTGTGTTAAACAAGCAAAGTTAACAGGACAAGAGTGATGAGAGAGGCAGAGAGAGGAGGAGGAGGAGGAAGAGAGAGAAAGAGACAGAATTAGAGATAGAAAAGGGAGGTGTGATCACAAAAGAAGGGCAGGTAAACAATAGTGCCCTCACTGGCTTCTCACCACCAGCTGCCTGTGGTGTCAGCACCTGGGTCTCACATGGTGTCCAACAGTGGATGAGGAGAGGATCAACAATAAGCAAAGAGGAGTGAGTCTTTTCTCAACCCAGGTCTCTGGGAGAGTTTGAGAGGAATGCACAGATAACCTCAAAGTCATAACAGCAGTGTGGAGGAGTATCGGATCTGAGAAGCTGCTTTAATAGATACACACAAGGAGGTGGGGCTGATCCGGCAAATCAGACTGGCAGGGTACATTTGACATACTGTAAAGGGTGATCACTAAAGGTGATGGGCTTGGAAAGAAAATGGATGCACTGCTTTTGATTTAACTGCAAAACACAGGTAACACAGAAGGTAAATGAGTGAAATGTTCAACTGATTATTAAAAATAGTTTCAGATAAAATTTCTGTCGATCGACAAATTGACTAAGGCTGTCGCTGCAGTTCTAGTTCACAGTAAGGTGTTTTTCTTTTAATTCATGCAAACCAACCCAGTACCACCTCATCGATTATCTGGACAACTAAAATCGACTCCACAGATTCACACAGGCCATCCAGCTGCTTGTGGTTTACAGCAGCACCTCATCAGTGCAGATACTGTACGAGTCTGTGTTTATGATTGATAGCACAGTTACAGTGGGCAGAAGTGTACACTCACTCTTGGCTACGCACTGAGGAAAAACCAGAGCCAAACTAAACATAGGCTTTGCTTTGTGTCCATTGTTGAGAGAGCCTTAGGACAGAGGCTTTGCCGTGTGAGTCATCTCGTATTTAAGAGTTTCCATTTCCATTCATAATGGCACTGACAGCCATTGAGGAACATGGCCTCTACCTATTACAGTCATCTCAGGGCCCGCAGCATTAGCCAACTTGGCCAGCAGAGTTTGGGTAAGACAGCAGGTGTTAAAAGACACATGATGAACAAAGTATTCAAAATAACAGCGCTATCCTCAGACAAATTGCTGATTAATAAAGCTCTTTTTAACCAAAACCCTGATGTGCAGATACACACATTTAGGCCACAGAAAAGCCTCACTGGAGCAATTGGCTGTTGAGTACCTTGCTCAAGGGTACTTCAAAAGTACTTGTTAGGGAAGGAAAGTGCAATACTCTTTTTCTCTCTTTCTCTCTCCCTGTCCAATTTTTCCAAGCTGGTGTGGGAACGTTCAAATCACAGACCCTCTTCTTTAGCTCAACTTCCACAGCCTCTTCTCGTCCTTAATATTTATTTTCTTGAACCAGACCAGAGGGACTCTTATTGAGAAATGGAAACTCATTTTAAACTGACAGTGCACTTTAACACAGCTCTTGGCTTTTCTGCCTTTTTACCTCTTACAGGAGTATGTACACAGTATGCACAGAATAACTTGTTTATTTACTCAAAGGGTGGTGGGTGATGGGTATCAGTGAAATGAAGACCTATGTGGCTGGCTAACAGCTCTGAGGCCTTGGTAATGACAACTCTGGGGACAAGAATTCAGCAGAAATGTTTCAAAATTGCTATGCAGCCTGCAGCTACTGCTGGTAGAATTTATCAAGCATCTGAGTTACCGCCTAGAAAGAGTTATGTATGTCATGACGGATACAGAAATAAACTGTCTGATGCCCTACATTCTTATAAAAGCTGATAAATAAAATAATGCTCCCCTTTTTTGGCCAAATAATATGAAATGTGATTTTTATTTTGAACATATGTACAATTTAAAGACTTTAATTATAACTTAAATAGACCTATTGGCTTTTCTACACCAGCATACTGACCCATAACTTGGTTTCTTGGCTCCCTGAAATACTCTGCAGCAAGCACTTCTTTTTTTACCTGGATCTTGCTATTACAGCACTAATCAGCACTGTTGGAGAGTGTCCTCAACCAATCCAAAGGCTTAGCTTAAACTGGCTGTTTTATAAGAGCTATTGATCCCACTCCCATGGGTTTGGCTGTGTTCTGTTCTTTCATGATTTAATCGGTTGCTTTTATAGGCCAATTACACCTACTTGCAACTTGGAGGGAGCAGCAGTTTGCCACATTTGTACATTTAAAATGTGAAGAAACTGTAGCATGCAGTAACATGAGCCCCAGCCTCACCTCCTCTGCGACTTGTACACGGAGCTCAAAGTCACTCAAGTCAGAGAAGAGTATATGATCACACATTTCAAAACAAATTTCTGACTGATTCGGTAGCTGTTTAGCTGCTGCTCATAACCATTCCAAACATGTCAAAGTGTGAAAAGCAGTTACCTCTTTCAGACCTGGAGGCAAGCCATTGGTTCAATGCCTCTGTAATTATGCCTTTGAAGTTCAGGAAGCTTTTTCTACAAACCACACTTAAGACAGGCCCAGAAAGCAAGCAGGACAAGGGTGATGACAAACATTGCACTGGGAGGGTCTTTGTTGAGTAAGTGCCTTCATAAAAGAAGAAAAAAGAAAAAACCTACAATGTAAATGAGGAAAAACCCTACAAAACACCGTAAGCCAATATCTTAATGTAAAAACGTTTTCTTCACCTGAACCTGCATAAAACTAAAATGTATTAAAATGCACAATCAGACTTATGCAACTTAACACAGTCTCAGATTATATGGGTCAGGTTATGTTTAAAAAGAACTAGTTCATGTAACGTGTTGTCCGACCTCGTCCTAAGGCAAAAGTGTTAACATCTGTTCTGAAAAGCATATACTCGAAGCACACAACAAGCAGTTCTGATGACGTATACTTATGACTTAAAACATGCGTGCCAGAAATTTTAATTCCACCATGACGTTTGCACTTGTGGTTTTATATGTCAAATAGTTATAACTATGGCAATTTCCTGACTTTTTCTCTAGCGCCACCATTTGGCCAGAGCTCCATTTCCATCACAAAAAAGCAACAACAAACTGCCATCTATTTCTGGAGCAACGCCAAATATGTCTTAAAATGTTTCAGGACTTTAATTACTTTTTTCTTCACAGCTCTGTGGTCATCAAAAGGCAAATTACTGTCAGTAAATCAAGGATAAGACATTTCCCTCTGTGCCTGCACTGCACGGCGCACTGAACGATAATTTTCATCACAAATCATGTCTGCTTTTAAGTAAGGGCTATAAATTATGTATTTTGTGGCTTTACAGCTAAGCTGTGAAGTTTATCAAATCCTCTCCTGAAGTTCAAACAGAACTATATATTATTGTCACAAAAATGCTGTGGGACTGTAGAGACCACCGTGCTCTTGGGGTTTATTAGAAACTATGCAAGCAGTCAAGAACTATTCAGCCAAGCTGCCTCCGGACAAAGAACTAACGGGGTCCTGGGACTCAGCTGCCTAGACCAAGTAGATCCATTTTCTGTGCTTGGCGGTCGGGGCTATGGGAACAGTCTGGGCTATGAAAGCCCTCTCTGTAGCAGGACCCGAGGTTCAGTTCAGTCAGTCGCTCACCTTTCACTCTCTCCTTCCCTTTCTCTCCTTTTTCTTCCCTCTTTCTCTCTCTTTTTCTCTGTCTCCCCCACTCAGTCCTGATGATGCTGGTCTGGATTTAATGCCCAGGTTTACATTTCAACACCGTCTTTCCTGGGAAACATCCAGTAGCAGGCATGGCAGGGAGCCATGCAGATAAAGACTGGCCTCTGATTAGCCTTCCCAGACCTGCTCCGGTTCCCCGTGTGCCCTTGTGCCCCCTCTACCACCCCGCCAAAGTGGATAGCAAGGAAATGTTACACACCTCCATTTACAAGGGTCTTTGTTTGAAAGGATTACGTGTAATGGGTTGGATCTGGATTCAGTATCCTTCCTCTCGTCTTCAGGTCTCTTGTGGCCTAAATACTCCTTTAGACATAAAAAGGGCCCTTCTTATTCGCTTCAAAATCCGTTTCCATTCCCCAATAGGAATTCAAGATGATTGCTATGAACCTCTCAACCCCACAGTGAAGAACAGTGAAAAACTAAATGTTTCAGCACATGCACTGATGTGGTTTTATAACTCTGACTTTAGCGTTCATGATGTTAGGGTAAATTATGAGGACATATGTAGCCATCAAAATGGCAAGGAGGCTGAATGAGTCTTAGCTTAAGCATTTCTCCAGACCTAGAATAGATTTTATTATGATTTTTTCTTAAAAAAGAAAGAAATGTTTTTTCGATGATTATCATAAATGCAGGTGCACAGAGTGAAACTGGACTCAAAAGTGTATTATAGGACACTGCCAAAAATGTTAGACTGGAACTAACATTTAGCCATTTCAAGGCTCTTTTAATTTGATCTGCATTTTTTTGTTATAAAATGAAATTATTTTAACTAGCCACATTCCCAATGCAGATATTTTTGCAGTCTTAGACTCGTACAATGACTTATGGCTGGGAAAGACAACCAGAGGGATCAATATGACCCTGATAACTATTCTGCACACAGGGCCTTGGCCTATAATTAGAGTAGCATGCACTTCAAAGGGAGCCATAAAAGCAAATATTCTTAGTTCAACAACAGTTAATTGGACAGTAGATCTAATAACAAGGATCTGCTCTGTTGGTGGTTGTAATTTCAGAGGCTGGGTGCAGCCCTGGTTGGAGCTGTCAGAGGGACAATCCGATGGGGAAGGGAGGAGGTGACCCTGAGGGAGAGATTTACTGTACACTCCCAAGTGTCACCTGATATTACTACTCCCTCTCACCTTCTCTTCTGTTGTCCTGTCCAGACATGCCACAGAGACTGCTCAAGGAGGGGAGGAGCAAAGGAAGTGACGGGAGGATGAAGCGAGGAGGGCAAAAGGAAGCAGTAGTTTTTCTTGCCTGTCAATCCTAAAGCTTCTGATACAGTGACATAATCTGATTAACTACAGTTTGATGGTTACAAACCTGGAGAAAAGCTGAAAGACAGAGCGCTAGTTTCACATGTTTCAATGCAAACATTTGGTAATTAGTATACAGAGCAAAGTACAGCTGCGGCTAATGTGAATATCATTAGTTTTGCAGGTATTTAGTCATAAACCAAAATATCAGACAAATTCATTTTTGACCTGGTGCTGTCACTAGATGAAAAGTCAGCAGTCGCAAAATCAGTAGGATTCATTGTCTGGGGACCATGAGTGTCTGTTCAAAGTTTCATGGCAATCCATCCAATAGATCATCCAAAGGCCATCTGTAGAGCCATGTCGTTAGCATGGCTAAAAATGTATTTGATCTCAAGTGGTTAAACACACAGTGGAATGTACTAGTCTGTGTTCTCAGCCCTGCAGAGTCAGCAGTGTTTAGTTCTCAGACCCATAATCATCCATGTCTGTCCTCCCCTCTTTCTAGATTTTATTTGTGCATAGAAAAGTAACACGATACACAATGTCATTTTTTTAATTAAAGCAGATCAAATAACTGAGCTTAGAAAAGGGCTGGACTAAAGTAGAATGAACACTCTGGCTGCCACAGAGGGAGCTAACTTGACAATTTACTTTAGCCTGACATAGCAGGACTGGCTGAGTCTCTGAGTTGACAAAGCTCCTGTAAACAAAGATAAGAAACCTTGGGAGGTATGTTAAACCGGTAAATATGTGCCACTGTGGAGGCTCCAGCACAGATTGGGCCAAACCACAACAGCAACAGCTGTGAACAGCTGGAAAAAACATGACTAATAGACTCACAGCTGCTTCTGCCTGATGACAAACTCAAGTTAATACTAAGATTCCCCTCAGGTGATCTTCAACACAACCTTTGCAAGTGAGGTTAAGCCTCAATTATACTCCCTTTCAGACGCTCACACGGACAGCTGCGGACACCACGGACGTGTGGTTGCTCTAGTTTCTAGTCTGCACCAAGGACCCATGCACAGTTGGTGCCCTTGTAGCATAATGGCCACGCTTGGAGGCTACGCACAAAGCCATGCGTACACCCTCTGATGACGGAATTTACGTCACTCTGACCCTAGGTGACCCTCACATACTTGCAGTTGTGGAAAGTACAACACTAGCCTTAAAGGACTGTAATGGAGATCAAGAACATTTGTCTATCTAACTTGCTATAAAATACCCATTTGCCCCAAATCATTGCTATTAATAAACAGTTTGATGTGTGATGGAAACCCCCACGTTCTCTTGACCCCTTTTCTGGTGCTACTGGAAACAATGTGATGGACAGTTTAATTCCTAATCTGAAGGAAACCTGGAAATAAATTCAGGGAAATCTGGAGTATAACTATAGTAACCGTAGATACTGGAGGGAGAAGTGAGGCATAAAGGTGTCATTCTTAAGCCTGATATAACCCAAACATTTTGAGATTAACTGGTATAAGTGAAAAGAATCTTTCAACTTTTGAGGGAAAAAAAAAGTTGGACATAGGAAGTTACCTTCCACCATCAGCATGGGCTCCTTGGCTCCTCCATGGGCCAGCATCTCCCGACGATAACGTTCACCCATTTCTCTGAAAAAACACAGAGAGCGAGACAAAGACAGACAGAGAGGAGAGAGAGATAAGGTTACAGACACCTGTATTCTCCTCTGTCAGCTCCTCATACCCCTCCAACACCACTGCCACCACTTGGAGCCCAGGGCCAAGTCTCCTAAGCTGACAAGCAGCAGACAAGTGACAGGAAACAGAGATCTGACAACTGCAGGTGGAACTAAAACAATCTCAAAAGGAAAGCAAAGAGAGGAAGAGAGAGAGACGGCAAAAGAAGAGAAAGGGAAAGAACAAGAGAAGTAGTGAGAAAACGCTGCAGGGCTTGAATTGATGGAGATAAGGTTGAGGTTTTGTTTTTCAAAACAAAGTCTTTGTGCTTTGTCCAGGGGCAAACACTTGTGAAAAGGGAGGGTCTGGTAATGGGGATGCTGGTTGTGTGTCTGTGAATTACAGCAGACACCTGCCTAGCCAGTGCAAGTTTCACATTAATGTCATGTTCAATGTCTGGCGGCAAAGCCTCAAACAGTATCCAGGGAAGGCGGCCTGTCAGGGGGGATCTGTCTCAGTGCTCTAAACGCAAAACAGGTTCACGCTGTGCTTTCACATTATTTGTGTAGTAAATTGAATGTCTAAATTTGTCATTTTCATCTCTGTGATACCAACATATTCAAACATAATCAAATATGGCACATTATTCAAATCGAAACAAAATGAATCTCCCTGATGTGTTTTAACTTCAATATTCTGTTATTTATCAGAATCAATAAAATGGTGCAAAAGGTTTGAATATCTGACAAAGTACCGACATGGAATTTAAATTCATATGCAGTTTTCCTGGGCTTCTATTTTTAGGTAGAGGAGTTTTATCAAATCAGTACAAAGTTCATTAGTAGTTCCCTCTCATGCGAAAGTGTACTTGATATCAAATGCTCAATTTGAACTTTCTGTGCTGAGTTTGATAGTTTGTTATTGAATTTTTTTTAACCTTAAGCAGCTGTCTCACCTGTTTAAAGGATCCTGAACAAAGCACTGTCTCCACACCATTGAGGCCACAGCCCGGGACATGAGGTAGGAGTAATACTTGGCCCCATAGCCAATCAGGTGGCTGAATCTCAGCTGCCATGCCTACACCAGAAAAAAAAAGAAGAAGGTCCACATCCACAGGTTGTACTACAGCAGACTGGATGTGACAGAGGAAAGAAGTGACAGCAGAATTCTGTCTCACAAATAGAGGAAATTACACAAAGAGTGCATGCAATTCTTGCTTGCTACTATGAATTAGTTTTGACTAAATTAAACATGTAATGTGTTTGATGGAAACGGTGTATATGGTGAGGCTGCGGTGTGGCAGAGGGAGGACATCACAGCCTTAAAAGGATTAAGCGTCTGTGGTTGTAAAACTTGTTGAGAGAAGCTGTTCCATGAGCACAGCTAACTATTCCAGTAAAAAGGCACAAAGTGAGGCTGTAGATGATGACTACAACTCAAACTAAAACTATAGTCAGGCATAAAAACCATCTCCATAAATTATCAACCTTCTTTCATGTTTTTCTTTTGACATTGGAACCAAACTGATGTGGATATTAATAAACAGTTGGATAAATATGTCAAATACTCTTTTCATCTTTTAAGCTGCTTCCATTGTCTTTATATTGGTGGAATATATACAGCCAACCCCAACAAACCTCTACAACAAAGCATTAAATCACAACCTGCCAGCTCCTTCTTTAAAGGACAAAACATGGAAATTCCTAAATGGTCTTTTCTCCTCTTTTCTCCCTCATAGTTGCCTGAGGGGGCCCCCTCTCCATATCTATAAAGACAAGCTCTTTTATGATCTTTGCAAACGGGGACTCTGGGGGAATTCAGCTGGCAAACACTCAAACATTCAGCCTGTTAGAGAAGACAGCAGCTGCCATAGTTAACAAAACCATAACAGACTACAGACGCCTCCCTCAAACTCCACATTAAAAAAACTTTAAACATGTTAATGATGTATACTCCGACTGCAAGTGAAATAACTGTCTGAATGAAAGCATAATGCATGAAATGTTCTGTGTTTGTACGCAGACAACCTTCATGCTTCAGTACTATAAGAGGGAAAAACTAGGTATATTTTTTATTGGCCTTGGTGACTGGTGTATTTTTGCAACCCAAAACTAACCCTTTTCATCATACTGTATTTAACCATGACACACATCACTGACATACTTAATTATAATTTAATTTCATTAAGTTGACATGGCAAAACTTGACATGGCAAAACTTGATAGCAAACAGTTGCTTATTTACACACCACACAGATAAAGATTAATTTTAGCATTAATTTGTAGTTGTAAGTCCAACATTGACTGTACTTTTAGCCCTGTTTTTGGTCACTACCTACTACTGAGGAAAAAATCTGGAGCTAAATGCTGTACTTTGCCAGCTTGCTATTTGGTGCTGAGTAGGTGATGTACAGCGGGTTTATCAATAAAAAACAGCTGCCTACTGCAGCCGAAAACAACACCATGACAGCGCTGAGAGTGAAACAAAACAGTAGAGATGCAGGACGGAAAACCAAAACAGTAATCCATAGTAATAAAAATATTGACTTTAATCTGCCATGTCCGATTGAGAATAAGATCTCAGATCTTGCATGATTTTTAAGGGAGACCTGAGTACATTCATTCTGTCTAAGGCATTCTATATTACATTGTTTGCTAAAGAATAATATCAATGACATTATGAAATTTAATCATAAGTCTATTTCATCAATTCTGGATTATAATGACAGGATTGTATTATGGAATCATATCTGGAATCATAATTGTTACCTCTGTATATACATTTTATTTTAACATACTGAAGTTTGGGCTAAAATATATAACAAGGAGTTCAAAATTAATCCTTGAAATTTTTATGGATTGATTCTAATAAAAGATCTTAAAATTTATGTTATGGGATGACAAAGTGTAATGAACTTTGTCTGTTAATGTCTAAAATGGGAGCTCCTCATCGTCACCGTGGTGGAAGAGAGCTTGGTGGTTTGACCTGGCCTGAGTGATCCAACAGCGTTAAAAAATACCTAAGCTCCAAAGTGTCAACTTGATGAGACTCTTCTGGCTGTAGTGACTTTAATAAGAGTGAATAGCACTCCTCAGAGGATTTAAGGCTCACAAAACCACAGGAAAGCTGAAGTTGTCTGTTTCGTCAGCTGAACGCAGCAGTGATACACTGCCTCAGGTCATGTGGGTTAGAAGTCTGTTTTAGACTTTTAGAATCAAACTCACATGAGAGAAAAACTGACAGAAAATGTTCACAAAATTAATTGACAGATTATGCTGTTCTGTGCTTTTTTTGTTGTACATTTTTAGTTTAATTAAAGTTTTTAACCAGTGGGAAAGTCAGCCTTTCATTTGGAAACTTTGATTCCACTGTATTTCCTGCGTGGTTAATAGCTGCTGCTATTTTGGGGGGAAAAAAAGCAGCTATTGAAGAGCTATTTGGTATGTCTGTCTTAGTGTTTGACAACAATCGCCACAATGTGCAACGAAAATGATTTTTTAGACTTCCAAGCTCTTCTTTGTTTCCAATCCCTTAGCCACACATCAAATGATTAATGTCAACTTTTATGAGAGAGTGTAAGTGGGTCACATGTCAGCGAGATATCCTTTTGATCCTTACACACAAAGGACACAAAGTCAGCACAGGCCTTTTACTCTGTTCCACTTGTACGTGAGACAAAAGACAGTTTTGTTCTTTCCAAACTCAACTGGTAGTGTTTTGTCCATGGTGCTAAGGTGCAACAACACATTTTTACAGGAGAATGTGGAAAAATATGAGCCAGGCCTTGCCTTAAAAACACTTAAAAAGAGGATCATTAAAAAGAGGCACAAACACTTGGTCCCGGAGCATTCAAGCCAAGAATTGCAGATTAGAGAAATGTCAACACAGCAAGCAGAACATTTTGCTTTCTGCCATTTATTTCCAAATATTATCTTCAGCTCAAGGGTGAGCATGTGGTCTGTGTTACTCACAGCTGATCCTCTCTCTCAGCGCACAGCGGGAACTGATAGCCCTGCTCTATAAACTATACACATGTCAGCGTCACCCCAGTGTTTATAATCTGTGGCCCTCCGTAACCTATTAGCCACTCAAATGTTCGCTTTTCTGTGGAAACTTTTCCTGTGCTGTGTTTCCATGAGGAGAAAGAGAGATGCAGAGGGTAAATTTAAAAAAGAGACAAGTTTAAGTAGAGTCTGTCACTGAAGGATCTAAACAAATCTGTTTTCAGTTGCGCTGATCCAATGATGATCCAATCCTCGATAGTCAAGCACTGCAATCATCTGCAGTTCAAATGAGGAAAACGATCCTGCTGCGGTTAGCTGTGCACATGGAGGTGAAGTGTCTGTTAGAGCTTTCAGTGTGGTTTGAAAAGTTGAAGAGAAATAACTGCAACAGTGGGAAACTGTATGACATAAACCACAAGCTCTGGCGAGGGAGCTACAAAGCAGGGCACAAGCAGAAGTGTAGGAGGACTCCTGTGAGGAGAAACGCTGGCTGGGGCACTGACAACTGGGAGAATATACAGCAGTTCTGAAATCTCTATTCCTGATGGCACCCCACATAATTATAGCCCAGAGTAAATGCGCTATGAAGACCATTTCTGGCTAAATTATGACTGTGCTTTTGATTCCCTTCTCCCTGCTGGCCTCATCCCCTCGCCCACAGCTGCAAAAGTAGGGGAAATAGAGAGATTTTTTCATTAAAGGACCGGGAGGAAGAGTTTCAAATATTTCCCCCAGGGAGAGCTCATTCAAAGTATACCTCTGCTTTGTTATTTTAGCAGGGCTTCAAAAAAAGACTTTAATCCCTTAAACGCTGCTGTGCCTGGGTAAAAGATATAAAACCAGAGAGAAAGAGGAAGGAAAGAGAAGGAGAAAGGGAAATCAAAGTAGAAAGTCCTCAGTGAAGTGTGTGTTGTTTCTGTGCTGTGATCACCTGGACAGAACTTTCCCCAAATTATCATCAACCTCAAAGACTGTAACAGATCTCATGATACAATATTTAGGAGACCAGCTACAAAAAAGAAATGAACTCAAAGACAGTGTGTGAAATAGCACAAAGACAGACAGGGATGTACCGTATTGGGGGTATAAGGCAAGCCGTAGAATTTCTGCTGCATCTCCTTCAGAATTTCTGTGGTGGAGCGGTTCTGAGGTTTGCTGTGGTAGATCTGGTCCAAGACTGCATAGAAAATCTGCCCAGGAGGGAAAACAACACAGCTCCTACTGAATCAGTCCTGCACATACAGTACAAGCTCAACAGAGGAAAGAAAAGAAAATTTGTAGACTTCTCTATAGAAATAGGGGAAAATAATAGCATTTATATTGTTGTATTTAACATCAACAATGAATTAAAAGAACAAGCAGTTAAACTAGGTTGAGGGTGCTTTTTGTTTGAGTCTAACACAGGGCTTAATCCCTGACCAGTAAAACTGCTAAAAGACAAATAAACCAGGAGGACAAAACTAGAAAAAGGTAATGTGGTTTAATGATTTAACAGAAATCACCAACTCAGTGGTAGTTTCACAAACACTAAATCAGGAAAAAAAACTTGTGTAACCCCTTGAACTACCAGATGCTGTTAAATGTTTATGATAAGTACGATTTCCGCATCCTTCATCCATAAAGGACTTGAGGCTTTCCAACTTAAAGGAATGTTCATTATCAAAACATCGGTATCTTCAGCTTTCCATCATGACTTCAGAGAAGCACCGAAGCTGGAGGTCAAGGATGGCTCTGAGTGATTAGGTGTTTCTGTTATTTACTATTTACTTATTTATTCTCCCTATTAGCATGGCATATTGACAGCAGTGAAATACCTCTGACAAAAAGCTCCATGGAAACATCCTTTGAACTGTCACAAAAACAGGTATCATAAACTAGCTACCATGAGTTGTGAAAAGATCCTGCGGTTGTGTTTTCCCTGAAAAGTGAAGCACTGTATACTTTTAGTTTTAACTGTGGGTCATGTGTGTGGGACTGATCACTGTACCTGCAGCTGGGTGTCTGCAGCTCCGCACACTTTCTTCGACTCACATAGCCGAGCCACCATACTCTCAGGCAGAGGCTGAGGAGACAGAATAAACATGTTGGTAAGAATTCAATTAACTCTGTTTTCTTGCATCATAGAAAGGTTTACATAGTATCAGCCAATGCAACACAATTTACAACATCATAGCTAAAATGAAAAATGAAGGTGTTCATAATACTATAATTATGATTAATTGGACAAAATGTATCTGCAATCTCTAAGTCTCACTAGTGCAAATCTGTCTTCATATTGGGGTTTATGTTGAGGGTTTAGGTGTACCTGTCCAGTTTCATAATGGCGTGCAAACTGACTGATGACTCGATAGTCAGTTGCAAAGTACTCCATGAGGATGGAGGGGACTTCAGCAAAGTCGGTTGCACATCTGGTTCCTAGAGAAAAGATGTCAGAGCTCAGATATAACGGGGAAAAAAACATAAAACAAAGGAAGGCTTAGTTCAATCTTGCTGTGTGGGCTGATGCAGACGCAGATCTATCACCCACTCTGTACCTTGGCATTCACACTGTGCTCCTCATGAAGACAGTGTAATAATACAAATCTCAAGTGATTTGTGGTGCAATGACAAAACCAGGTCTTTATATTCCCCAAAAAAGAACACATCACTCCAATTGGCTCATCCTTTTAGACTGCAAGTACTGTACATCACTCTGACCATCCACAGAGGATTAAATGTAATATCATGTGCAGCATCAGACATTAAAAAGATATTATGAGAACTGAAAAATGTAGCATTAACTTACTGGTAACGCATCCATTGTGGGTGTTTATACACAATTCAAACTTAAGTAGCATGTCTTAAAAGGTGTAAACATGGTGTCCACTGAAGAAACAGCCTCCAGTTGAGTTAATAGATACCATTATTACTGTAAAATAAATACTTTTGGGATCTTGAATTACTAGCAAAGGTATCCATCAACTTCATCTGGCAAGTGAAACAGTGTTGAATGACAGCTTTGGCAGCCAAGGATTCAGTCTAAACCTCTCCCTGGGGCTTACACTTAATCGGATTTACCCTCAATTTTCAATTCAACACGCTGTAATGAATAACCTATAGCTCTGTACCTAACTACATAATTCTAGCTTGTGACATTTGGACACGGCACAGCCATCATTTTCAGACACAAGTCTCATTAAACCTCAACCATCAATCACCTCCCACATTCCTGGACTATTAATACTTCACTAAATCCTCTGCCACGTTAACAGTTTGAATTGTACTGAATGATAAACGTGTACAATCTTAGCCCAATTATAATGACTTACTTTTGAAAGTAGATGTAAATCCAAATAAAGCTTTTAAATTGCACATGGTTACAGTAGCCAGCATGTTCTGTGTGTGCTCACGCCTCACCTGTGACATGCTGGTAGCGAGTGCGTCCCAGCATGGAGTGCATGGCGTGTCCCATCTCATGGAAGAGGTTCTCCATCATGCCTGGAGTGAGCAGGGTGGGGGCGCTCTTGGTGGCGTGGGGCAGACTCAGCATCAGCACCACAACTGGCAGCTGGTACTGACCTGTTTCCTGGCACCAACGGCCGCCGCGGATAGTGAAGTGACAGTCCTGGGAGAGAGAGGAAATGGTGAGGCCACGGGTGAGCAGGGAGGTAGAGACTGACAGAAAAAAACATAATGTAGAGGAAGATGCATATTTTGTCACTGGTGTAATCAAGAGAATAACACAGGTCTACATCACTAACTGTGACCGTGCCCTCTTATTTGTCAGAGGTCTGAGTTGTCCGAGTGCCTTTCTAGTTTTTTTTTTTATTGTTTTATTTTTGTTTTTTGTAAAATACTTTATCATCTGTTATTTTAAAAGTGCAATATAAACTTTACTATTATCATATTATTATTAATTTAAAGCTTTTCCTAGACACGTCTAGACATCTAACATGAACCTCTGTAGATGAGTGTATGTATACACACCTGATGAGGTTTATCTGACCGGTGGAAAAAGTCACAGTAGATATATCCCAGTAATCCCTCTGTTTCATGTACGACAGCCTAGAGGGACACACACACACACACACACACATTCTTTGATTTTGATCTTTGAAATCTTTCACAATCCTTGAAAACTGTCTTTGGTTTAATGAAGAGCATAAAACAGACTTCCGTGAATAACATACATCGAAAGAGGCACTGATGCGTCATTAGCATAAAGAATCAACACAATCACAGACTGCTTCCAGTATTAGTAAGAGTTACCAGCTTGCGGACATCCTCGCTCCACACCTCACCAGCGCTGGGATGTTCAGACATGAGGGAGACACCATACAGCTGAGAGAAGAGGTTGTTCAAACCCTCCATACAGGCGCCCAGAGACAGGTAGGGACTGTACAGACTGGGCTCTATGTTGTACCTGACAAGACATAAAACATAAACTAATATAGAAATGAAAGAAGCAGCTGCTTTGAATCTTCAGGTCAGGTCAGTAGATCATGATGTGATTAGTCTTTGTTCACCAAATGTTTTAACATCCTTTATTTAAAAAGTCTAATCTACATATTCAATATTCAACAAAACTGAGTACATCCCTGATCAATATCACTAAAATGTTAAGTAATTACAATTTTATTTGTTTTTAGCCAAAGCCCAAGAAGAATGAAGCCAATTAATTTGAAAAACAGAAACATATGACCAATTAAACTGCAATGAAAGGCACATGTTTAAGAGCCAACTGCAACAAAAATCTTTCATTAGTGAAATTCCATTCTCTTATTTATTTTTTTTTTTTTTTTAAAATACTATGCATGACTTTATTTCTGATGACAGATTTGAGCCTCCTGGGCATGGATGATTTCAGTCTTGCACAAATCTGTGGGGAAATGTTCAGGCATTCTTCACATAGGATTGTTTTCAGCTGCTCTTTGCTCTTAAAAAAACAATAAATGACTCTAAGGAATAACACAGGAAATAAAAAATGTGCTGTGTCCCTAATGGAAAATAATCTTCTGTCTTCAGGTGACACAAGAGTGCCTCCCATCTTCTACTGTACTGAGGAAAGTATCAAACTATTTGAAAGTCACCGGATGTAGACTGTTGGTATAAACATGCCATTGGGTGCCTGTTTCAGACCACATTCTCCTCCCTTTCTGCTTCCCCTGCCTGTTACTGTTTTTATAATCCCCTTTGCAACAACGTCTGAACTGGCAACCTACACATTGAAAATGGCAAGTTTTGATGAGATTTGGATCGTGTAATCATACCGTTGACGTACGTGTTTGGTGCTTTTCGTGGCATTTTCTTTGCAGGGAATCAGCTGTTTAAATGACATTGCAAATATTCTACCAAATTAAGTTCCCTTCAAACACTATTTTGCAGGAACACCTTCACTGCATCCTGGGCAAGACGATTGTGACTGGTTTAAAGAAATGCTAACAATCCAGAGCATTTTTTTCCCAATAGCAGAATGATAATAGGTGCCGCCAGACCATTCCCCAATGGTGACACAGCGCTGTGGAGGCTATGCAAGACTAGATACTGAGTAAAATGTTCCAAAAAGCCCAATCCACATCAAATTCATTTTTAAGGACAGAAAAATCCCCAGTCTAAGCCACAAGGTTCTTGTCCTTGGGCCACCCGTTCTTAAAATGGATGCATTCATGCTGCTATAAGGCACTTTAGATAAAGACCACCAAACCAAAATGGTTGTTTAACAGCACATCTAGTGTATTATCAGTGATGAATAACAGACTGCTGCTGAGCACAGCTACCAGCTCTGTTTAACACAACCCCCCACGCAGACGCACACACAATCTGTACCTCATTCAGTATGGTTTGAACACTTCAAGTGGTTACTGATGGAAAATCAGAGAAAATTATTTGAGTGAGTGAGTTAGTGAAAAAGCATGGGATAGCGACCATTGGGTTTGTTAGAGAGATCAACTATTTTTGGGTCTGTGTGTGTGTGTGTGTGTGTGTGTGTGTGTGTGTGTGTGTGTGTCTAGTGGAAAACAGAAGCTGCTCTGGGGAAACTGCTTTTTAACTCAATCAGACTGCATCCTTAATTTCTTTATGGATCTCCTGCCAACTAGCAGAACCCAAAACCACATACACGAGAAGACTAGAAATTTCCTCTGCTGGAGGGGTGGCAGTATGAGAGAGTAGAGGACAAGATCTAGTCCTCCTCAGAACAGTTACCAACACATGTAAATGCACACACACAAGTTGGTGGCTGCTTAAATACAAAGGACACATGAGGGATCTATAACATCTGCAATAAAGATTTATTTAAAACTTCTCCAAAACATTTGGCCAAATGTGTTAATAGTCTCTGGTGAGTGCTAGGAAGGAAAAGTGCAGTTCATTAAGAACGATATCTGTAAAAAATATTGAAGATGCTTAACAGCTAAACTTAGAACATGGCAGCATGATTTCTTAAGATGTGCTGTTTAAATTAGTTTGAAATGAAAACGTTTCAGTAATAGGGGTGCCCTGGATGCGTAGGGGTTCAAATTCAAAGGGAAAAGTTGAATCTCATTTAGAACAATCACACCTAACTTAGGTGGTCATCAAGTCAAAGCAGGTGAAGAGCGAAAGGAGCCAAGATCATCACAACCACGCATATCATCATAGCCAGAGAAATAAATGAGGAAAAAGTGTTGTTGTTCTGTTAAGGAGCAACAATTTTGCCACAATAATGTAGAGACATGTTTAATGTAACAGACAAACGCTTTAGGGGCTGCAAAATGCATTGGAACCCAAGAGCAATACTAGGCATAAAAGACAGCGTGAACATAAAGTCACCCTAAAATGCCACTGGTACAAACAATAACAAAAGGACAACCACAGACTGAAGCAGGAGATGTTGATTATATCAGAATGTATTGTCCTGAATCAGAAGAGCAATATGAGAGAACACTTCGACAACTGCCATGCTTCTCCCTTAACAGCTTTTGTATCTGGATGCAATAACAACTTGCACCGTGCTGGAATATGGGGTTACAAACATCCTCATCAACCAACACAAAGATACTGATCAAGACGCCTTTATCAAATGACAGCATGCTGAAAATTACGTTTCATAAGATGGTATATACTCACCTTTCAGCACGCAAGACACCACTGAGGAACGGATGATCCCAGGGCATGAGCTCCTATAAGATAATACCAGGAGCTTTTCATTCACATTTGATATCAAACAAATTAATATAGACAAACTGAATTATAGTCAATAAAATACAGAATAAAACCTGGTCACATTAAAACCTTTAGGCACTTAATAGTACTTACATACTGAGGGAAATGTATAATATTTGAAAGTATGAGGATACACTGTAATGCTGTGTAGTTGTAAATAAGATAATATTATGTATATGGAGAATATGTTGTGGACCACTCACAGAATTACGAGGGTTGAGTTTCTTCTTCATGTCCCCCATCATCTTGAAGTCTTTCGCTGTTCTGTGAGATAAAAAGAAAAACACCAAAAAAAGTCATGAGCTAATTGACTGGAGGCATTCATTCCAGTCTTTTCCCCGTTATCTCTACTCAGGGTCAAGGGGGGCCAGAACCTATCCCAGCATGCATTTGGCTGAAGGCAGGGAAACACCCTGGACAGACTGCCAGGCTAACACGCTCACATTCATACCTGTGGGTAATTTAGAGTCTCGGGTCCACCTGACTCACATATTTCTTGAGTGTTTAAGGAATCCCAAGCACACAGTATATACATGTGTAAAAATACGAAGAATGCAAACAACAAAAAAGACTGTGGCCTTCTGAATGTGAATCAACAGTGGAAACGTGACAAAATAATATTGACTCTTGGGCATCACTTTGTGTTAAGTGGCAGACAACTTATAGTTAACTATAAGGGAAGTACCAAATTAATTGGGGCTTTAACAACTCAACCGTTTTTTAAGAACAATATATATATATATATATGTATAAAAAAAAAAAAAACAGGTCATGATAACAACCCTGTAGATTACTAAAGTTATTACTGAGTCTTTACATTTTTGACAAAAACTTTTAAGAGAGGACTGTACCTGTCTGACAGCTTGTCTGTTAACAACTGAAGAAAGCTCATCACCGTCTCTGCAAAGGGTAATAAAATAAGGTTTCAGCATGTAACACTATCTCAGACTAGTTGCCGAAGGCACAGAAAGAGCATCTTGGAAAAATAATTTAAGCAGCTTGTATTGAACTTCTAAAACAAGAATTATATGGTTAACAATTATTACTAATTCTTATATAGCATATACTCAAATATCTATTAAAATGTATATTTTCACACTCTCTTCGTCAAACAGTCATACTGTTACAGCAGTTACTGAGGCTGAAGCAAAGTGATGCACTAACCTGGTGTTTTGGCCATCGTTCCCTTTAGGGCTCTGTGACCATAGGACTCGTAGCCCACCAGTTTGGCCAGTTTGTATCTGCATTTCAGCAGCTCTTCCAGACACCCCATCAGATCTGCATTGGGATAGAGATAAATCCTGTAGGCAATCTCTCGCACCTACAAGTTAAAGACAGGACAAATTCATGATAAAACATACCACGTCAAAGCGATATATGAAGAAGGCTGTTATGGTGTAAAGCAAAAAAAGAAAAAAAAAAATCTATTGATCAATAGTTAAAGGGCAAGTGGAGAGATCTTTGCATGATCTGTTGTAGACAGGAGTTATTAATTTACCTTCACCTGCACTGTAAAATATGTTATGATTTTAGTTTATAAACAATATTCTATAAACTAAAATGTTATGAAAAGAAAAAAATATTAGCTGTTTGAAAGAGAATTTGATTACTAATCAGGACAGAGCAGACTACTATAATTTTCAACCTGCCCTGATGTTCAGTCTTATTCTCTGTTATATGGCAAAGGCGCCACCTGCTGAACAAAAAGGGAGAAATATTCCAGTCACTTATCCACACACACTCCTGTACATACCAAGTCATCAGGGGAGTCTGCATGCAATCCCCCAACTTGAATGAAGCTTCCTTCACTTGCAAAGTGCAGGTGGAGATGTTCAGGAATTGCAGACCTTGCAATTCTGTTGGGCATGTGGGAACTGACCAAAAACTCATTGTTTAGATCCAACAGATTCACGTGCAGGGCAACTGCCTCTTTCCTCTGCAGGGAAAAGTTCAAGAAGAGTTCAGCAAATACATTGATGTTGTCTCCAATATGCATTTTTGATTAGTATTTTCACATCCATTTCTTTCAAGGCTATTTTGAAGTTGTAGTGACCGCACAGTCTGACTAACTCACCAGTTTGTCATCCAGATGAATTCCACTGATTTCAAAGTCGAACATGAACAACTCTGCTACTCGTCTAGAAAGGCAAACACAAAAGAATATTTAACGTTTCATCACAGGACATGATATCATTATTAGACACTAATGCAATCATGGAAAGAGATAAACAATTCTCAACACCTTCGACAGAGCCTACAATAAAACTTAATAAGATAATGATAAAATTACCTTGTGTCAGGGTCCAGCTGAGCCACAATATCTGGGTTGCCCAACAAATTTTTTAGGCTCTTGCATAACTCAACATTAGTATTCAGCCTGAAACATACAGTTAGAAAAACTGAACATATTTCAAGTACTTTTCAAGATCTACCTCAGCCAAAGCAAGCAGAAATATATATCTTTCAATAACCAGCATTGTCTTACTGATGTAAACCGTGTCATGCAACATGTTTTCTTAGTAATTGTTCTTGGTGTTGTGCAGCAGTGAAAAATGTAAAAACCATCAGTCAATCTGAGATCAATAAGTTGCCTCTTACTTCTCCACAACTGTGCCAATCTCTATACAGGTCTTCTCGGCAGCCTCGCGGAACGCTGCATCTGGATGAGCTACTTTTACAAAATCTGCCTGGATATTGGAAGAAAAATTACATATTACTTATAGCTCAATATAATAATGGCAAGGTCGCCAAGTGAATGAACAAGCCAAACTTGTATTAAAAACAAATTCTCTCTGTGTGACAAAGTACAAATTAAGGTATGTATCCAGTATAGAGTATGTGAGTCATACTGCAGGTAGGTGCACAGTTTTAGCTACAGATGTGTCCCTGCTGAAGCTGATGATGTTTAACTATCAGGATTGACCTATTGAAGCTATAACATCTACAAACAGGTTTGATGGGGATTCGAGGGGATTCGCTTGTATTTAGTGACACATTTTAAAGTTGAAAAATAAACTTGTCAGTGGTCTCAACAAATACATAAACACTGATACAACTGCTATTAGTTAACATCAGTCCAACTCATTTAACGGTCAACCTATGGTATCAACTGTGCACATTTCTTCCCACTTGGATTGGTACAGATGAACAGCAACCATTCAGAATATGTCTGCAAACTAATGCTGAAGAATAACTTTAATTATATCTTTGCACGGTTGTAATGCACAGTTTTGGCGTATTATGGGCACTGAACTCACCAGATCAGCCACTTTACACAAACCATCTGAGAGCTGGTCAAAAGAATCAACAGTCTCAACCCCTGAAGGACAAGAACAAGCTCTTTGCACCAGGAGCTCAGTGTTTTTGAGAGCTGCCTTTGTGGCTGCCTGGAAGCCTGCAGGACAGCTCAGCTCTGGCACACCAAACAAACCCTGCAACCGGAGAGAGAGACTGGTAATGTCATGAGATTTTAACCACAAACTAATCCAGCGTTTATGTAGCTGTATTTTTTGATTGAGGCTGTGTGCATTAATGCTACACTGCTGTAACTGAACGGACACATTTAAGGCATGTACAAACCACGCTTTTCTCGAAGAGGTCCGGTCTCCTGACAGATTTGGCATTGAAAGCAGCTCCAACAGGTGACCATGTTGTGACATTTCTCCGAACATGTGTCCACAAGCTTCTGTGCTTCACAAAGTATAGCAACCTTTTACACGCAGACATTTTGTTCTTATTCTGCTGTATGTCCTGCTGATATCTACTGGGTCTTGTAGTGCTCACAGGGGTTGACAGAGGACATGCTAAACTTTAGCTTTAACGTTAACCCGTTTGCAAAAGCCGCAAATGTAAACAGCTAATTTAAACAACGTTATTATATTCTACACCTTTCCTTTCGAGAAATTCAAGATTATTTGTTTTTTGTCATGTATGAAACATACCTGCCAGTCCAATAAACACAACCTCTCACATGTTAGCTCACTGGCTAGCTATCTAAGTCAATATAAGTGACGGTTAGAGCTGGTATTTTCGTGAAAAGATAGAAACAAAAATTAATTCATTATGATTAACGTCATTTACACATATAAAACTATGTAATACTACAATGTAATTCGGAAATTATTGATTTTTTATCTCAACTTATAGAGACAATTATTACAAACTGTACAAATCAAATATGTCGAAAGTGCGACAAGCAATCGAAATGCGTTACGTGATTTCATCACGCAGAACGGCCGCTGGGTCGCTTCACAATAAAAGGGCGAGCTTTTATGGAAGCCCTTCACAATAAAACGAGGTAATAGCCATAGACTGTACTATCGTGCACCAAAATTTAATACACTGTTCGTCACCTTTACCTCAGTATTTATAAACTGTATAAAAAAGTAACATAACCATACAACGTATGCGGATAACAAAAGTCCAAATAACACCATGAAATTGTAAACAGGGAAAACAGAGAACGCTAAATGGGTAATCAGTTTTAGTCGTTATTTCATCTGGAAGCTGATAAACAGCTGGTGAATTATTAATCAAGAAATCAATTATTTTGTCTTCCGGGAATCCCTTAAAATATTTTAAGGGGCATTTCGCCATGAACCATAGATTATCAAAACTGAATGCATCATGATTGTCTATACATACCATTCAGTTTTGACATATTAACATCTAGGTGAAATCCTTTGAAGCAGAGATACAGTAATCTAATTTCACAAGCTGAACTTCTCAAAACAATAATAGCTCATAAATCAAATTTCAGAGGCAAATTAGACACACAAAAATAGCAGAGACCTACTGCAAACTGACCGCAACACAAAATGATAGATTGCAGAATTAACTCCAGGTGCATCATGTTTGTGATGGCAATATGTAAGATTAAGTCCAACAAAGAATACACCTTGAAATGATGTCTTTATTAATAGGAGGAATAACTCATTCATTGCACTCCACAACCACATTGCGTTAATAGTTTTCCTGTGAAATCTGTTTATTAAAGGTGTAGTACGAAAAACATTAAGCAAAATGTCATAAAGCGACTATTTAGAAACCTCCCCATAAACAAAACTAAACCATGTGACTGGCAAAACATTTAAGTCAACTCTGAAAAAGAATTTAATACTGAAAGTAGGTAACACAGGACAACAATAAAAGGTCTTCCCAATATGAGAAATCACAGTATTTTGCATTAAGTACATTTGGTTACTTGTACTTGGCAAAAAGGTACCAATTTGTGACATATGGCAAGACAATGCAGTTAAATGTAAAAAAAAAAAAAAAAAAAAAAACTAAAAAAAACAAACAAAAAAAACACCCTCAAATTTAAATTAATGCTTTGCTACTGACTGATTAACCCTTTCAGACAATGTCATTCCCAATCACATATTTACATCTATTTACTAGAATACAACACAAAACTAATGAAAAAATGAAATGTATGGGAAAAAAAAATCATACTCGTTCATTTGGCTCATATCAAAACATAATACAGTCAAGCATTAAGTGTGTGGATTTACAAAGGAGTGCTGTAGTCAAAAGTCTGAACATGGATTCGTTTTTGTCCCACTGAGTGTGCTTGGACATCTGCCGACCTGGAATTGTTTCTTTTCCTTACATTAGCTCAAAAAAACAACTGCATGTCTGAGACTACAGTAAACTTAGTTGACCCCTGAGTTTCTAATGCAAAACTAGTGTATGAAATACCTCATTACAGTGTATCTTAGTGCAAGCCAGCAATATGCTTGATTAAACAGAGGTATATTAGATAGCACCCAAGCTGACAAGATTCCCCAGAATGGTTTACTCTGCTGGCCAAATCACAACAAGCAGTATGGGAGGTGGTATTTTGCTCTGTATCCTTGTGAAAACCAGCAGTTCAAATGCTTGAATTTGTATTACATCTATAAACATGTTTTTTTCATAGAAAATATAAATATCCCTGAATGAAACAGATTCACAGCATTTTCTCTCGAGGACTCCAGTGCTACTACCATAACATGGCCATCAAGTGTCTTTAAGGTCTCCAGTTAATGTCCGTCTCTGTCTTTCCTCTAAAGCCTGTGGTTCCAGCCGCTCTCCTTCATTCACTGTCGTGATAATTTACCGTCCGCTTCCCCCGGTTCCGGGTGTTCACGCGTGTCTTTCGCTGCGATTTGCTATATGACTCGTCGCTGTCCTCCTCCTCCTCCCCTGAGGCAGCACGTTGCCGGCGCTGCCTTAGTTGGCGGCTGGCAGTCCTTTCTCCAGTCCCAGACTGTCTGTGACTTCTCCTCTTTGGACTGCTGTGGGACCCTGAGCTGGCAAATGAGTTTTCAGAGGCTGAAGATGACTGCTCGCTTTCTGAGTCAGAACTGTGGTTGCTGCTGCTGTAGCTTTCCTTTCGTTTGTGTTTTGGCTGCCTCAAGTTCTTTTTCCCGCTCTTTGAACGGCGGACATCTTCCTCCTCCTCCTCGCTGGAATCAGACTGGGAGTAGGTGTCTTCTTCATTGCTGTTGCCATCCCCTTGTTTGGATTCCCTTTTGGGACGCTTTGATGAGCCTGACCTGCTATTTGTATTGTTCTTGGACACTGGCTCCTTCTCTCTGTCCTCCTCCCCATCTTCAGAGTCTGAAGTGTAAATACGTTTTCTCTTGGAAGACTGATTCCTGGTTTCACTGGGAGAGGTCCTGTTAGACTCTCTCTTATTACACCTGCCGTTCCTCTGTTTACCCTGGCCCACAGAAGCAGAATCTTCCTCAGAAAAAGAGTTGTCACTGATGTATTTCTTTTTTGGTAGGGCCCGGAGACTCAGCCGTCTATTTGATGTGTTATCTGAATTATCCGACTCTTCATCTGATGAGCCAGTGGAGCGTTTCCTCTTCGACTTCCTCTTGGGTCTGTATTCCTGCTCAGAACTCTCTGAGGCTGAGGTGTCGCCATGAGGCCGTTTAGATTTGCTCTTGTTTCGTGTTGACCTCTTTGTCTTTGTTTCAACTTCTTCACTGGAGTGATTGCTTTCTTCTTCGTGTTCTATGTCTTTTTTCAGTCTTTTCTTGCGTGGGCTGGATCTCTTTGGAGAATCACTGACTTCATCTGATTCTGCACCATCCAGTTTATTAGTTGAGGCAGATTTTTGTTTATCTTGGTTTTTTGATGGCGAAACTTTACTTTTTTTCTTAGGGTCCTTGTGGATTGCTTCCTCCATGTTTCTTCCATTTTGGTGTGGGTGTTTCTGGGAACTGTGGTCTTTGTCCTCTTCATCTGAGCTTACAGGAGGTTTGTGTCGTGTGGTCCTGCGTTCAGTGTCCTCTATCTCCTCCTCTTCCTCCTCACTTGTAATCCTCTTTTTCCTGGCTGGAGTGCTTCCTGTGCTTCTAGAAGGTTTCCGAGACACGGCCACCTGTTTCTTCTCCTCCTCCTCCTCCTCCTCTTCAGCTTCTCCGGAACTCTCCTCTGCAGTTTCCTCCTGCTCAGACTTGTGATGTTTTGCACTGTGTCCGTTTACATGGGACAAATTATCTGCAGAAGAAAGGAAAAAACGAACTAATTAGGGAAACAATTCTAAGCAAGTGACAACTACAAATCAAAAACTAAAAATGACTAATGAGTACATTACTCACCATTTCCCTTTGTTTTAGCAGCTTGTTTTGATGTCCTCTGTTTACTGGACCTCGTGTTGCCATTCTGTTGATTCTGGGAGGAGGATGAAGCATCACTTTCATTTCCATCCTCCTCATCCTTGGATTCACGACCTGATTTTTTTGTATTCCGAGAAGCTAGAAGGTGGAACAAGAGCAGAACTGAGCAAAAATCTAACCCATAAACTGCCTAAAACATAAAAATGCAGAGGCACTGAGAGATCTGAGCGCAATCTGTGTTTTCCATGAGTGTCCTACTCTTTCAGAATTTAAATATGTATTTTAAAAGGTACAAAGAAAAGCATTTGCCTACCCCGTGTTGACCGCTCTCCATCTGAATCTGAGCTGCTCTGGATCACTGCAGTGCGTTTGCTGGCACGGGCTGTATGGCGGAGGCGGCTGCTGCTCCTCCTTGGCTTCTCCTCCTCTTCATCGTCTTCTTCATCCGACACATCTAGGAGTTTGATCTTATTCACAGCTGCTCTCGCTGTCTTCCTCTTGAGTGATCTGCGGACCGTGATTTCCTCTTCTTCCCTGTCCGAGCCCTGGGACGTGGCTCTATCAGAGTCCTGGTGGTGACGTCTCTCCCTGCGAGATGACCTACTGCTGTGACCGTTCATCTCTGCTCTGCCCTCTGAAATCAAGCCACGGAGAGGGATGTTAAAAATGTGTAACTGTGATTGACAGGGCTTTGCGTTTAGGAGAGTTTTGTCTGTAGCGTTTACCTGTCCGTTTCCTGTCTGCGGCAGCACTGTTTCTGGTCAGCCGTGTACTCCTGCTGTTTTTACTCCTGCTGGGGTAGCGACGACCTGAAGACTGGGAGGACACTTCTCCATCCTCACCCTCTTCACCTTCACTGTCAAACTCCTCCTCCTCTTCTTCATCGTCGTCTTCCTCCTCTTCACTATCGCTCTCTGCAACTGACAACCATTTCATATTTCCATTTCATCATTTTTGGGCCTTTTTTTTTTTTTTTAAATACACAACTTTTGAATGTGGCATTATGATCTCCTGTTTTTTCTCTAAATCTAATTACAAGGCATGACATTTCAAAACTGGATTTCCCACTGAAAAACTTAATTCCTGACCTTTTTTCCTCTGCTTGGCACAATTGCTTCTTGTAACTCTTGCTTTGTGTCTGCGTTGGTGGTGCCTTGAGGAACCAGGACGTTTTTCCTCCTCTGACTCGCTCTCACTGTCAGATTCTGAAGTAGAAAAACACTGAATCATGTCAAGATTTAATCTAATGAGCTATGAGACATGTCAATGCACTTCAGAAACACACTCTCTAAAAGTATTTCTTCTCAACAGTGTTTACTTGGGGGTTGTAAAAATATTGTGAAAATCATCCTCAGACTGTAGCTTTCAGTTTCTAAACAACTTTCACAATAATTTAGGAGACAGAATCCATCTCTACTATTAATATGCAGCGGGATTAGTCAGAAATGCAATCAGACTACAAACTAAAAAAGGTTAGTGTGTAGTATTTAGGTATGAATGCACAGCGATGCTTAATGCAAGTTGGGATTAAGCAAATTAATTGACAATTACAGCCATGCAGTATTTCCATTCCAACAATTGGAACCAGCTTTGTCATCTGTGAGACAAACCCGGTGCAACGGTTCAATGATTTACTATAATTCAAGTATCAATTTATCATTAGAAGGACAAGTCTCTTTTGTACCTGGTGTTGACGAAGCAGCTTTGGAGCCGGAGTCGTCCTCGGAGGAGCTGTGACCTGAGCTGCTGCTTCGACTCCTCCTGGCTCTCTCAGGAACAGACACTTTGGCTGAGGTAGATTTGGTCACTGACGTCGACTCCACTTTTTCCTGAGTTTTGACTGCAGCCCTCTTTTGACTTGAGAAAAGAAGAATGTATGTTTTTATTTAGTTATAAATTTAACTGACTTTAACTTTGAAACATCACTGTTTTTATAAGTGTACAATTGAGGAAAAAAAATACACAGTTACAACCAAGTGCTTATTCCAGATGGCTTATAGAGTACATGCCCACCGATCCACTAAATTGTTAAGCATGTTAGCTGAGGAGAGGCACAACTCAAACAGACCTTGTTGTGGCGGTGGACTGATCCTGTTGCTGCATTTTCTTGCGGAACCGCTGACTGCGGCGGAGCCTATCACTGCTCTTAACGGCAGTTTTGTACTCGGATATGATTGTTCTGATTTGCTCCTCAAAGAAGGCAGAGAGGCGCAAGGTCATACTGTAAATCTATGACAGAATAGAAAGAGAATAGAAGAGATTGGTCAGACAAACTAAAATATAAAGTATAGTGTTCAAACATAAATGACATAAATTTTCCAGGCTTTAATTACTCCCCTACCTTGGAGCGTTTATTGGGTGTGTAGGCTTTAGCATTGGCAAATATTAGGCGGGTGTCTTTGCAAAGCTCTACAGGGTTTTCATAGTGGTCTTCTTCCAGGGTCCTTTTCACTGTGCCAAAGTCCATTGGTGTATCAATAATGACATGGTAGTCCTGGACAGGCACACAAAACACGATTTAGACTTCATCTTTACCAAAACACAGAACGCACAGCACATTTAGCATGACTCCAGCGTGCCATGTTAACTCACTGGATAGTTTTCGGGATCCACAGGCTGTCTGAACGGCTCTGAGTCCTCACACTCAAATATGTAGTTGAGCAGATTCTTGCACTGTTCCTTCCAGGCATCTCTGTCTGGCAGCACCTCTACAGAGCGCTGCAAATATGGAGATTTATGGAGGAGAGGAGATATGTAATACATGCTACTCTGCTGCTATTGAATCATTTACAGTCAGTCTGCCACCAAACTGTCATCTCTTTTCTCATACAGGTAGTATGTCTTCAGACAGCAGTAAGAATTATATAGTTGTGATGTTTGTTAATTCTTAATTTGGGTTGTCTTGTTTTCAAATGCGGTCAAAGTCCTTTGCATGAGACTTAAAACACACACACACACACACACACACACACACACACACACACACACACACACACACACACACACACACAATTTACCTGACGTAACCGGTGTCCGGCTGAGGTTCCTGGTGCTTCTGTGTCCTCATCCTGTAGACAGTAATGAAATATACTGATATTGAACTGCTAATTTAATGTTCCACTGTTGAGGGCACATTCATAAACTACTAAACTACAAATGGAAAACAACCATCTGAACGTTCAGTTGTAACTGTTTGTTCAGTGTCTCCTAAATCATTTCTCCTAGATCTCTCCTTATTGACTTAAATCAACTGGACAGATTATATGCAAAAAATAAAAAGATAAAAAATATCTATCTGTATTTGCTTGACAAACAAGTAACAATTTGACTAGTACAGTATATAAATATTATTACATGTGAGCCATTTACTTAGGTACACTTACCTCTTCATCATCATCCATCTCTTCCACAGCATTGTAAATCTCCATGATATCTGTGCAGCTTGGATTACTGAGGAAATTAGGAAAAATATTAATATGATTGAGACATCATTGTCTAGAACACGATTTCTTTAAGTGTTTCTGTGTTATAGTTTGGTTATCATCACATGTTCTATAGATGTCAATCCCTTCAGTTGTTGTTCTCCAATGATCAATTTAATCATTATGACACACATAATGTTAAGTTACAATACAAAGAAGAAGAACTTACTTGACAAACTTCTGGAGGACATTTGTGATGATTTTTGCAGAGTGGGCAATCTTGCTCCTTGGCTCATTGAAAGTGCGGGCATTATGTGCAATATACCTGGCATCCCAAATTAATGCTGAGAGGCGTCTGTGGACCACCAGAGGTTCAGTGAATATACAGTTTTGCACAAAATCTAAGTTAGTAGAATTTCAGAAAGCAAAAAAAATAAGAAAAGACAAAGACAGATCAAGAGATCAGTCAAGAGTACAAATAACTCCATAAATGACCAGTTTGCATTAACAGGCATGTGGAAGAAAGACACACTGGTGGGACTGACCTGTAGAATCTGTGCATGAGTCGCAGTCTGATGGTTCCCAAATCAGTAGGATAGGCGATTACAGTGCAGTAGGTGGGATACTGGATCAAGTCCACGGGACCAGAGAAGGGAGCTGCAATCTCTGTAGCAGAACACAATGTGATGATGTTAGTATTACTGGGAAGGAAACCTTTCACAGTTGACTGGACCTGTATATATCCTGATGTGAGTGAATGAGTGAAAATGAGAACGTATGTGAGTGAATGCAAACTTAACAAAGTTAAAGCATGTCTGTGTATGTATCGTATACACACCGACAGTGATGAGCTGGTCGATGCCAGCAATGATGCGTTCACACTCCTCGTCCCTGCTCCTCTCCCCCCACTCTCCTTGCAGAGGTTTGTACATCAGCTCGCTCATCTCATCTGCTGTCACAGGGATACCACCTCCTTCTGTCTCTGGCTGCTGGGCTGCACAGCATTGGCAATACACTTGTTCAATACCCAGTGAAACCCCTTTAACCTTACTTTTTGAGAAAACACCGTGATGCCTATAGAGGTGACAGTAAGTAAAAGTTCTTAATTACCATTATCTGGAATAGGTTCCACATCCCAAGGACTCAGTTTCTCAGTTTCCCCATTGTCCCATCTGGTGGACACACAAAAGTTGGTGTAAGACGATTTGCTACAGTCAACTATCATATCTGCAGCACTGAGTGCTACCTCTTTTTTATTTCTTTAATTAAAGACTGTTAAACATCATTAACAAGATATATAGAAATAAATGTTACTGTAATTACAAGAACACAAAGGGTCATAGACACGATGTTCTGTACACAGTACAAAGCAGAGATGAATAAATGATCTTGATTCAATGTAAATGTGTCAACCATAAACACTGCAGTGCATCTTTGTGACCACTAGGGGGCAGACAGATTAGTCATGGCCAAGTGGATAGTCTGTAAAAGTATGTTTAATTAATACAAATATAAATAAAATTAATTAATTAATTAAATCATGCCATTGTTTCAGTCTTTAAATAGTGACAGAAGTGTCAGTCAATCAGTGTATTAGAAACTAGCTTAGTATTGGTAATGGTGCCACAACCACAGTGTTCCAAGTTATCCTGTCCTAACAACTGTGCATTTTTCCCACCTGACTTTGAAACACTGGAAGAGACTGTCAGGATACTCTGGTTGGTAGGGCTCCTGACAGACGATGGTCCCAAACCACCAGGCATCGTCTATCACTGAGCGAAACCTGTCGTCTGCAACAGAGCAAATATTATCAAATTCAGGAGGAGAAAAACATCTATTTATGCAGGTGTGAAAAACAACAGATCTTCATTTATCAGCACCTACACTAAGAAGCAATGCAAAAATTAAAATGAACCCACATGCTGGAATAAGGGTCTCCACCAGAATACATATTAGCTTTTCTGAAATGTTGACATAAAAGTATTAAATTCACTCTGGGAAGCACCTTTCTTCTGTGTAGGTTCATGTATTTAAAACTGATGAAATAGATACATGGAATATGCTAATTGGCGTGAAAACAAAGACTTAACATCTCTAACGGGGTGCACAAACTTACTTGGTTGCCAGTTTCTACGGAGTGCCTCGTCATAACTTTGCCTCAAAACCAGGAAATCTATAACATCTGGCATGTCATGATACCTGTTGGAGAAATCAGTCATTTTAATGACGAAGTACAATAAAGATTTGTGGTCTTTATGAAACTGATGCTGAATCATGTTAATAAATACTCATTCATTTTATAAAACAAACGACTACACCCGAAATTTAGCCAGTATTTCAAAACCAAAAACAGAATCCTGTCCTGAAAATTTTGGAAGCAGAAAACTTATATTTATCATAACAGCAACCCATCACACAAATGTAGCCATTATTATTTTTCAAAGAGCAAATACATACAGCAAATTCAGTTCATATCAGACTCAGGCAAAAGCGACCTTCATGTTGGGATGATTATGAGAATCATGTTTAATGTGTTTTTCAATAGAGAGCCACTTAATGAAACTGAGCTGCTTACTTGACAGAAAACGACTTGTCTGAGATTTTGCCAGTGCCGTGGTCAATAAGGGTCAGCTTCAGACAGCAAAGAGTTGGAGGGCAGACTTCATATTTGATCCCAGTGATCTTCACAAACTCTTGGTCCTAGAAAATATACAGTAGAGTTTCGATTAATTTGCATTTCCAAGATTTCTACTTACACTGATATGTTACAACATCATGACCACTCAAAGACATTAAGCAAACAACATTCTTAATCTTGTAACAACAAGGTCTGGGATACATTAGACGGTAAGTGAACAGTCGGTTTGCGTAGATAAAGTGTTGGATGCAGGAGAACGGGCAGGTGGGTCAAATTGTTATGGCTAGATGACTGTCCTTGGAGCATCTCAGAAAAATCAAGGTTTGTGTGGTGCTCCTGGTCAGCAGTGGTCAGAGGGGGCCACTGGTCCACTGAGACAAACCACAAACCGGTGCATTAATGATGCACAAGGGCAACAAAGGCTATCCTGTGTGGCTTGAACCAACCAGAGGGTGCTGTGGCACAAGTGGCATGATGTTAATGATGTTTATGTGAGAAATGTGTTGTTGATTTTAAGTGGTTTTAGTGACTTGGGTGATGACATTGTAGAATCAACTTCCTCAACTTTTTTAGAATTCAGTATATTTTTCCAAACACTTCTACCAGGAATGTTTCGATTCTTACCCGCAGCTCCATTTTCTTCCAGGGCTGTTTGTCTAAGTTGATGTGGTACAGTTCACTCCGGCTCACAGCCTCAACGTAGGCTTCATGTCCCTGCCGAAAATAGATGACCTGACAAAACAGAGAGATTCACATCTTAGAAAGTAACTGAGTGACATGATGATCATAATCATAATTTTTGCAGTTTATTTTTACAGGATGCTCATGATGCCATGCTAGACATCAAAAGATTTGTATTTAGACTATATCCATTTTTTGTTATATATTTAGGAACAATCCAAGCCATTAATAATATGTAAAAACATTTCATGTACATTTCATATTTCACATACCACAGTTTGCGGACAGTTTAAAATCATCTGCAAGATGTTAACAGAAACTTGAATTTCTTCACATTTTGTTTATGTTTCATTTCTTTGTTTCTCCAAGTAGCTTTATCCATTTCTCTGCTTCTGTTTCGCTGTTGTGATAAGGCAATGACCTAAAGAAGAATTAAGTTTGATCTCGTCGTTTTAAGGAGCAAGATTTCCTGACAAGATGTTAAGTTATGGCTGGAAAAATAATGATTTATATTTGAGGAGACAGAAAAGAAACTGGGGGGATTGAAAAAAGATTATGTTGCCTCATATAATAACACCATGGCTCTGTAAAAAGATCCCAATATTAGCATATACCTCGTCACCCATTTGGGGAACAAAAGGAGACTTCCTGGGAATGACATCAGTGATCCATGGAGAGGGCCTGAACTCATTGGACACTTCTCTGTTGATGGATGGTCTGGCCTTTGGACGCTGATTAGAGCACCAAGATGGATAATGTTAAAAGAGTAAATATGAACCTGTTTTGAAATGACAGAATCTAAAGCAAAGTCTGGGCAATGACTAACCAGTTACGATTCACACAGTGACACATCAGGATTAGTAATCTCATGAGGGGAGTAGGATATCTGTGTCTAACCACTCACCCGGGGTGCCTTGTTCTTTGATTTCTTTGCCTTCTCTTTGCTTTTCTTCTCAGGTTTTTCCTCCTCGTCACTCTGCTGCTTCTCCTCCTCATCATCATTCTCTTCCTCCTCCTCCTCGGAAGTGCTGAGTCTGCGCTGCACTCGTTTCCGTGATGACAATGGGGTGGAGGGCTGCAGGTTGATACCAGCATCGGCCGTCCAGTCTGAGTACTCGCTGGATGTGTGGCTGTCCAATCAAAAAGGAGTAATAATCACCATTTAAGTTACATAGAGAAAAACAGGCAATACAAAAACTTAATTAACTAACTTGTTTCAACCTGCTTGGGGTACCAGATGTGTGGAGATTGCCACCTAAGACAACACAAAGGAGTAACAAAGTTTTAACATCACAGTCAATTTTAAATAGTTTATACCCTAGGTTTTTGTGAATAAGAGAAAACTCTTATCTGGTACTCTAAACAAGTTCAAACAAATTAAAAGAATTACTTGTTTATACAACTTTATATATTTACATTAACTCATTTGGAAGACGCTTTTATCCAAAGTGACTTACAAGTGAGGGACACAAAAGCTTCAGTGCAGTAGGAGACCTTGGCATAAGTACCAAGTACTACATATATTTAATAAGTGCATCCATTTAATCATACCTTGAGCTGTCACTGTTCCACTCCTCCTCATCATTGGATGACTCCAATTCACTCCCATCCAAGTCATTGTCCTGAATAGATTCAAAACAAGAAATCGCTTGATATCTCCCCCCCAAAAAAAAGACCTCAGGTGCTTGTAAATGACACTTTTCTCAAAGTCATAAAAGTGGAAAACATGATACCTCAGAGTGTCCCTCTGAGCTTGCAGTCTCCTCTCCCTCTTCACATGAGAAGTCAATGAAATCCACTGTGTCACTGCGGCCGTGTGCTCGCTTCGTAGTGGGAGGCTCATCATCTGAATCATCCTGGGGGGAGAGAAGGACAGATAGGATGGACTCAACACCGGTGCAAAGATTTGTACGGAAATAGCTGTGAACTGGAAAAAACACACACTGTACATATAGTATTTTGATACCATCCAACACAGCACCTGTCATGACTATGTTGTTATATCCATGTTGCAGATGGGTTCAAGTACAATGCAAAGTGTAAAATGAAAATTCACAGAATAGGGGTACACAACCCATTTTTTAAAATTGCCATTTAAGACTTCTTATATTGGTGAAGAGACAAGAAACCTACTCGACAGCTACTGTAGATAATGCGCCTCTTCTTTGCATTGTACAGAGCCACCTCCTCATCTCCTTTGGCTGTTCGGATGTCCTCCTGGTCCCTGAAAAACAAATTTCCATTATGTTTAAGATTAAAGAGGAACACCACCAAAATTGAGAGAAATCTAAACGTTGTAAAATGTTGATATATGTAAAACACACACCATAATCATCTCTCACATGTCTGTTGATGTTAATACCATACCTTCTAATTCCATAAATAATGATACTGGACCTTTTGTCTGTTGATAAAAACTGGGCTGCCTTCACATTCTCTTAAATGTTTTTTATGTCATGAAACAAAGGCCCAACTCAACCAAGTTATGACAAATTATCTTTCTAAAGAAAATGTGTTTTTTTTTAATGAATATGTGAATTGTTGAGTTGGGTATGATATAAAAATTGATCCAGTCTAAAATGGGAGTACGATCCATTTCCATTTAGGTCATATTAAAACAATCACAACAAGTAATCATTCGTCTTTTGTGTAAACAGTGTCATCTCAAAAACAATATCCAATAGAAAGGTCCAGAAGGAGCACAAACATCTCCAATCACACTCTGCATATCTCAGCTGTAGCTGGAAAAAGGTAATACTGCTAGGTCTCTACCTGTAGTTGCTGGGTGCCAGTTCAGGCACCACCACCCTGCGTCTCCAGGCCTGCAGGTCTCTCTCTGTGGCCATCTGGCTGCGAGGAGCATTCTGGTGCATCTGCCGGACACCCTCCACCTGTCCACTGCGGCGCAGACCCACATTAGGGGGTGACTGCACATCTGCTCGATCATTCACAGACACTGCAATGAAGGGAAATTAACAAAAATCAGTGGATGATTGTGCTGCATTTTCAGGACATTGTGTCCAACCCCCAAAAATCAAACAGCTAGCCTTCCAACAGCTCAGCAGATCAATACATCAGCTAAAACAATCCAATGGAACACTGGTGCTGTATTGATACCTCTGCGTGGTGTGCTTGGTGCTGGTGCCAAGGCTGGGCCCTGTGCCTCAACTGGCCCCTCTGGTCCTGCTACAGCAACCAGAACTGCCTCTCTCCCAGGCTGGCTCTGCCGGTCCTGTTGCTCCCGGAGTTGTCGGATGGCTTCGTCCAGAAGGCTGCTGCGTCTTATTGCAACCTCCTCATGCTCAGCAGTCTGCTGGCTGATCACCTGCTCCACCACCTCGCCATCACCTGAAGATGTCATCAAATGGGGAGACCAAGAGCATGAGTGGATGGTAGCGGAGCTTCATAATGGGTATATAATTAGAGTGGAGCTGATAAAGCAGTGAAAGTGGAGTGGGGGGATTTGTGATTTATGAATTAAAATGTACATACATTTTAGAAAGGGCTCATTATGGTCAAATTAAGGTCTTACTGGTGGCTACGTATCCCAGCTGAGGAACCAGGTGTTCAGCCGCAATGTTCTCCCGCCCTGGGACAAGACGCTGGTACCTGAGATTAAAATTATTAACACAAACAAAACAAAAAGTTGATTTAAATAGAAGACAGCTGTTTTTATGCCAACAGTGACTTTGCTATTACGTATATACATGAGGATCAAAATTTAACCGCTCTAATATACTTAGTACAGTTTTTCATAGTTCCCTACAGCAATGAGAACCTGCATGGACTAAACATTGAATGGATGGAGAACATATTGTTTGCTGTATAACTGAAAGGTCATGTTTACCTGGGTGGATGGGGGTTTCCGTCCACGTCCACTAAGAAGGGAGGGGGCATGAGATGGGGTGCCTGTTGTGTCTGTTCATCCAACACAAAGCCGTTGGCGTCTCGGATCAACGGCCTATAGTCTGTGTGGAAGAACACCTGGTCTGGAAGCTGTGTGGAGACCAGGAGAAAGATGCTTGATAAGACACCATGCTGCTTTTGCTATGTGATGAGGTATTATTCAGACACACGCTTGTATTTGGATGACCACTGTTACATTTTTATATTATACAGTGAGCTTACAAAGTGTTAAATTTAAAAAGGCTGTAATATTTTATTTTGTCTGTAAAAAAAAATAGAAGTAGAACATAACCACTGTCTATAAAATGGCACTACTGCGGTTTTTACCTGGCAATAAAGATGAATTGCTGTGTGTAAAGATTTAAATATACATGTGCAATGTATCCTTGCCTTCTCATATGGCTTGGAACTGCCGAAGCCAAAGATGAGCAGATGGCCATGAGAGTCTGTGCAGGCGAAACGCTGGCCATCGGGAGTAAATTTGCAGTCGAACACGGCTCCGTGACCCTGGCCCTCGATCTGGATGAATAACACAAAATCAGCTGAGGTATAGAAACTCGTTAACAAGGGAGGCAAACTCCACACAAAGGAGTTTTTAACAATATCCATACATTATAAGGTCCTTGAATTATTTTTTCCTTTCAGATCCTGCAGGACCTCAAAGTACATTTATATAATAAAATAAATCACATTCTGTTTCAACCTCACTACCAAGGACATATTAAACTAATGTTACTTATTGACGTATCTGTTACATTGTGTGTCGTGGCATGTCTTGTTTGTTTGAGTATTGTTGTTGTTCATCGTGTTATATAACTGCTGTGTTCACGATTCTGTCAACGCCATGTTCTGATACTGCTGAGTGTCAGTGTACCATGTTGAAGTAGTGCTGTGTGTTTGTTCCTCGCAGCAGATCCCATATGAAGACATTCCCATCATGGCCAGCAGATAGGATGATCCTTGGGTCAAAAGGGTGCGGTTCCAGCACAAACACCTCAGCCTCATGGCCCTGAAAAAAATGTTCAGGTTAGTCTCTGGTTTTAAAATTAGTCACTTAGTGAATGTTAGATTAGGTTGTTGTGACATCCACTATGCTCAAAATTTTATTAGGAGAAAGACAACATTGTGCACAATTACTTTAAGGATATGTAGCAGCTGTCCTGTGTAGGAGTTCCACACTTTGAGGAGATGGTTGTTAACAGCCGTGATGACTGTATTGTCATGGCGATCCCACGCTACCATGGTGACTTTGGGTTTGAAGTAGCTTTCCTCTTCACTCATTGCTTCAGCACTATAAGAAAAAAAAAACAACATAAAATTAGAAATTACACACACCACACTAGGTTGCAACTCTTTACTCAACACAAGTGGCAGCTTGTATCTGATGATGTCAGTGTTTCTGGAAATGATTCCCCACGAATTTCCACTTTGTTTCCTGTTGCGAGGAGCATGTTGACACCTACTCCCCCTCCACAGCATTATCCTGTGAATTTGTGTTTTCTTTCACTGTACTGGGGAGGACGAACAAGTTGGTATTTTCATTTATGCTCAAATAAAGCAATCCAAAGCAACCCAGCAGATTTACCACAAAAATAATCAAAGATTAAATAGAATGGGTGCATTTAGTTTGACCTATGAATGACTTTCTCAGCTGTATAAACAAATAACTAAAGCTATGTGATGCTGATGATTTTTGATTTTGATGATTACATGTTACTTGTGAAAGGCAGTGAAAATGTGTTTGGCAGATGAGCTAATTATAGAAACTGCCAGTACAGCTTTTATAGTTATTCCCAAGACAGACAGACAAGCTCTGGGTGGTGAACACTGTTTTTTCAAGGATTTATAAAAAAAAAAAAAAGAAAGGCACTGAGAGTATAGCTAGATTTATATTCATATTTCAGTAATGTACTTCATTGGCACATATACATTCTGCATCTACTCTCCAGGAAGAATTGCTGCTGCTATGCAAAAAAGCAAGAAGTAGTATAGTATTTACAGTACCCTAGGGTTTCAACAATCACAAATCATTATTCAGAAATAACGGTATTGCAAATAACATCTTCCAGTCCTGAGCTGGAAATGATGCTAAGTCTTCATGACATGTTAGTCAATGCTTTACAAACAGATGAGAGAGCTAAGACTTACACAACATGACAACTGAACAAATAAAACATTTGGGTAAATGGATTCCTCAGCTGACATCAGCACCTGGTTCACTTCAACATGCTCCAACAGCTCTTTGAGGCGGCCTAGAAAGCAACTGCTTGTGTCTCATTTAACAAATCTTCCAGCTACTATTTACAGCAAAAGAAAATCTTGTTCTTTCATATCTTGTTGCTTGTACAATGCATTTCCTCGTCTCATTACACGATTACTGAGAACAAACCAAAGGCTTTTGCACTTAATTCATTTTCATCCATGCTAGTTTACAACAGCAGAGCTGGTCCTTACCCTGGAAGAGTGGCAGACATGTTGAGCAAGATGCACCTCCACTGCTGCCGCTGATGGAGCTTCCAGATCCGTGCTGTTCCATCACGACTTCCACTCACAAACCTGAGCCAGGACAGTAACAGCGACTGTTACATATAATTCACTATTAACTATCATGACAAATAAATGGTGCAATAGAGCAAATTAATATAGTAATTTTATCATACCTTTCACCTGAGTGGCAAAACTGGATGCTATCAACTTTGTCCTAAACAGACACGGCAGAAATATGGAGAACGATTATTACGTGTTGGTGTTATTGCTGGTGTGCAGCTGAAGGTTTATGTGAGTATGTTCTGTGCTGCAGCAGCCATATAAACGTTAATCAGTTCTTAAGAAGGTTCTTACTGTGTGCTCATGGAGCTCTGATATCTTTTCTGGACTTCCGCATCCCAGGTAATATATTCTGATGACATCATCAGTACTTCCTGTTGCTAAGAACATCCCACCTGAGAAAAAAAAATCAGTTTGAAGTGTTTAAACCAGAAATTTAACCTGTATGTCTGTCATAATTACATGCTAGCTAGATGCTAACTATGATAATTGTGCTATGCTGAAACACATTGAGAAGAATATATACAGGTTCATTCAACACAAACAGCATTTACATACGAATGTCTACCTTAAATGAATCATTACCTGGACTGAATGAGGAGCACACAGTCTGAACTCCTGGCCTTGGCCGCTCTGTAAATTTGTGTGGCCGATCACTTGAAGGATAGTAGAGACAATTTTACTCACAGGAAAGGGGCATTTGAATGAATCACACAGTAAAACAGAGCAGTCTTATTTGTTGGTCCATCCTTCAACAAAACTGTCAATTAAAGTTTCATCTCATCTAACCAGCATGTCAACTTCAGGATGCCAGATGTGACTGAGGTCAGGACAGGTGCAAGGTTCTTATATCAGATAAAGCTCATCCACATACTTTGAGGAGATCAGGGGTCCCTTTATACCCATTTAGTCCAATTCTCTCTTGATGTCTTACTCGGTTAATTGTTTTATACTTTTACCTGGTTGATTGCTGTACAAGTAGCCGTTTTCTACTTCAGCTAATTAAGGCAAAGCAGGCACTTTTCATTAACCTACACTGTATATCGAAAGGTGATATATTAGTGTTACCTACCGATCAACCACAACATTAAAACCAGTTTTAATGCAGATGGCTCATCAGTGTAGTTGCAGTGGTGGAGCAAAACAAAAAACTGTCAACCCAGTTGGGCTAGTTTTCCAGTGTCAGCTGTAGGCTTGCTTCAGTTAGTAACTGAGTTTTTAACTCCCACTCACATGACAGTCTACAACTTAGCATGTTACAACGTTTGCTAAGAGACTTGTTAGTTTAACTTATACAAAAGCAAACAAAACAATGTTGTTTTTCTTTCTAAATAGCCACAATGCGAGTGTTTCCTTTGAATTCTAAATTTTTGCTGCTTTAAGAGATTTTTTAAAAAACTTTTAATGGATTATTAATTTCATAATTTTTTTAAGTGCTATGACAGAATATTTGTTAATGAAAAGCTCTCAAACACATACTGTTACTTAACAAGCAGCACTCACCTAAAGTTGATGTTGTTGACATCCCACTGCCAGAAGCAGACAGTAGCATCAGTTCCAGTGGACAGCATGTAACGTTTTGAGCCCTTGGCAAACGGTGAGAACTGAAAACACAAGACTTTCACAGATCAGTTACCTGAATTACGCTGACAACATTATTTTAAAATCATACAGACATATATTTTGTGAGAGTCAAATATTAACACTTTCCCCTCTTACTATGTAAGTCAGGCCAAAATCCTGATTTTGAACCAACATGCAAATTAACTAGTCATTTCATTTTATGGTGTACAATACAAACTTTCTGTGGCTTGAGTGATGCCATGAAATTCACAATTATTGACAGTTTCTCTGGATCTGAATAACATTGTTTTGGCATTGTGCATAGAACAATGTTTAACACTTGCTGAGGCATAAGTTGCCATAGCAATGAAGAGAAGATGACATGAAGGCTGATGGAAACATGCTTCATTCTTGTTTTATTTCAGTCATTGTCAGTGCATGAAAAACACTGCTACCCAGTGTTTCAAGCCTCTGGTTCATTAAGAAAATATGATACAGCATATAAAATTATTCAGTTATAGGTGGAAAGCAGAAAAAGATGCACCGTGTACCAAAGTTACAGACAGTCCTAATTAGGTAATCTTTTCTGTCCTATATCTGCATAGCATGAGTTGATGGACTGGGACACAGATTCAAGTTAGCTCTTTGTGATTTTTTTTTAAAATTTTTCTTTAAACTTTGCAGACTCCAATGAAAACATACCTAGTAAGATCTACATTTTAGAAACATTTAACTAATGAAATGGAGTACAATTAAGATATCTCGAACAAATTATGAGAGCTGCATGGTTGGAAACACTTGAAATATAAAAAGGGTATTCATGAATCTTGCTTCTTTGCTTTCAGAGCAGTAATATATCTACAACTGCCTGATTTCTGGTAAGGTAGTCAAGACAATTTAGCACACTCATAAGATACTAATTACTATTGTTTGTAAAGAAAACATAACCAAAATGACAGCATATTAGTATATTGATGGAGATTCCTTTACCTGAAGGGAGGTAATGGATCCACTGTGCCCCTGCAGCACAGCCACAGGAGCACAGGTACGAAGGCACCATACACGGATGGTCTTGTCACAGCTTCCCGCGGCAATTAATGTGTTCTCATAATTAACCGCCAAGTCTGTGATTTCTGCAGAGTGTCCTCGCAACGTCGAATGAAGCCTTCCATCAAACGAAGACCAAATCTTCACCAAACAATCATCCGAGCCCTGAAAAAAAGAAAAAAAAAAAAACTTCTACTTTAAAATTCTATTGAAGCATACAATAGACAAGACAAGTCTTGCACAAGGTTAAGATAAAACAATTGACGCATATTCAACTTGAATGTGAATACTGTATACAATTTTTGTTTTGTGTTAATCAGTGTTTTAAAAGAGCCAAAGCAAAATTAAAATTACTGTAATCACAGCACATTAAGTAGGGGGTTATTTTTGAGTGGGGGGATATGCTGAGAAATTCCATCTTACTGTGAAGATCCTGAGACCGGAGCGATCAAATGCGATACAGTACACTGCAGATAGATGCCCCAGGATCCGCCTATGCAGTCGCATATGCTCATAGTTGCTGACAGGATTGATGGAGCTGAAGCGCTGCGCTCCCGTCAGCTCTCTCCCGCGATGCACCTTCACTGTTGACGATAAGATGCCAATCATCAGAAGAGTGATGAAATTACAGGACTGCAACAGGACTGGCATCAGCACAAATACAGTGGGCGTGAGATATATTTACTCTAATGTGGGCAGGAATGGAGGGGGCATAACCATGGGATGAAAGGAAACATATGGACATATAAGAGGCTGTTATTCTTGGGATTAAAAGTATGTAAATACTTTGTCTTTCAATAAATCTTATGTCTCTCATTACAGCACCTAGTAAACTTACATTTTAGTTTAGTTTGTGTTTCTCGCTCACTTGTTTTATATCTCTTCTTATCCTAATCATGCCATCCCTTATTCAAATCTGATCTGTAAACAATAGCAATATCACCGCTGCTTCTAAGTCAGATGCATCTGGTTTGTATCTGGTTTGTATCCGTTACTATGGGAGACAACAAAATAAAGAAATCAAAGCAACATGAATCCATCTGTAATATTTTTTCTGCTTTAAGTTCTCACAGGCTCAAGATGAAGTTGTTTTAAGCATGTAATGAGGCCCGTTTGTTGTTCGCCTTCTAAAAGGTGGCTTACTAACAGCTGCGTAACTTCAATAGCATTTTTTAAATGAACAAAATAACCAAAAAGCTTGCATGTGTATTACTTTCCCTGAGGAAGGATAGGTTTTAAATAAAAATAACACTGTTGCAAACAGGCATAACAAGAATCTCTGCAGCAGTGTGCAGGAGATAAATGCCTCAACTTCAGGACCAAAAAGGAAGCGCTGGAAATCCTGAAGAATCGGGCAGGTAAAGTATTGGAAAAAAATTGTAGTACTTCTGCGCAAACCTGATGATTATGACTTATGATCAAGATAACAGTCATGTCATTACCAACAACCACTGCAGTGTAACAGGCTGCATTAAGGAACCCAATCTAGCTAAGTCACTGCAATGCACCACACTGCTATTTGTCAAAAATAAACTGACAAAATGCCGTCTACTTAAATTTGGCAGTCAGGGAAAAGAATAATAGATAGTGCATTACACAGTCTACACAGTGTGTAACTTAGGGTTCAATCAGAAGTCTTCAGATTCGTAAATGTGCACATTACCCAGTTATTCAGTGATTTGTCAGCACATACGTCACATGCATGGTTAGTGGGAGGAGACATTTAAAAACAGTGCCAAGCAATACCATGAAAAGCACATGTGATAAATCCTAACGCATCCATTTGTCCATTTCATTTCATTTCTTTTTTTTCCCCACAAAGGAGCCTCGAGCAAGCCAGAAGTACCTAAGGGTGGAGGATTCTTGCAGTTCAAAGGCCTCTCTGGTGGTCTGCCCCGGTGAAGGGCTGCATATGATGAAGCTTTAAACCGCACACTGTCACAGTCTGAAAAACAAAACAGAAAGTTCAGAGAATGATTCAGCTGATTACCAGCTGCGTGTGGTGAATACAATGTATCAATTCCTATGACTGCCCAAACTATTCAAACCCTCATGTTATGTGAAACTCAATATTCATCAGTGTAAGTATAATTTCCACTGCATAGTCAGTACTAAGGAAAAAAAAGCGTGTCATAAAGTTCTGTATCCAGAAATACTTAAAAGAAGCTTTGACGAATGCGTACCTTTTGGGGTCCTAAGCATTGACTGCTTTCCGGACCCCAAGAGAGAGTGTACTCCTGGGACACATGATGGCACCTCTTTGTCAAGAAGTGGTCCAATCTGCTTACATATCTGCAGCAAATGGTTTGGTGCAATGTGTCTGTTGGCTGCAACCTGTGACAGCAAACAAATACACAGTAGTGATATGACACTGAATGCAGATCATTGCTGAAACGATTGGTCAATTAACAGAAAGACTATTCACCAACTATTCTGATAATCAATTATAAAACTAAAATGCCAAACAACCTTCTTAAATGTAAGGATTTGCTGCTCTTCTTTATTTTGGATTATTGTAAATTGAATGCATTTGCATTTAAGACTGGTGATCAGACAAAATAAGCAATGGGAAGATGACATATATAAATATATAGTCAATGACAGTCAATATAGTCTGCAGGATTTCAGTTATATATTATATTTCAGTGGTTTTCATTTTAAGAACACTTCTCACATACATCATAAAATACAAACAGTCTGGTACATGAAAATAAGAAACCATTCTGGTATGTTATATATTGCTTAATTTGAGATCCATATATGTAAAACTGACTATAAACATAACATTTTACGATGTTTATCTTATGTAACACTAGCAATTTCAGACTTTTCTGGGAGCTGCAGTTTTGTAAAAATTAATGTCTGACAGGGTGTCTGGTTGTTTCATGTGCTTCTCAACTCTTATTCTGAGAGGCGTGGCTTCTTATGCAAAACTTTCTCTTTTTAAGGACCAATCACAACGCCGGTCACATGCACAACAACGCAGAGACAGCGCATCTCGTCGTATGATTGGCCAGTGGAGCCGTCTCTACGTAGTGAGAAGCCGAACTACCCACCCTATCTGCAGTACAACAGTCGGGGCTAAATAATATTAAACCCTCTGTTCAAACGCCGTTTTCTCAGCGAACACATCACAGTTCACTTTCTGAAAATTTAACCCAGTGTTAACGAGCTATGACCCTGTCAATCCTCCCAGCTCAAGGATATCCAACAGTAGCCAAGCAGGAAAAAGAACAAAGACCGTAAACAAGCTCCGAGCATGGGCACAGGGTCCCCTGTCACAAGACAATAACAACCGCCGACAATGAACTTAGCAACAGAGATGAAGTTAAATCTCACCACATCTTCATATGTTCTCGGGTGCTCGTTTCCCAACCAGTCCAGTCTCCTGGGCAAAAGCTGTCGAAAACAAGAGTTTTTTGTAAAGCGCAGGCTGCACAGAAAACACCAGCAGGTACATCATTAAGCTAGTAAAAAACCGGGTGATGTCAAATGAGTGAGACGTACAGAGGTATTAAAAAGTCGACAGAAGTGAGACAAGTTTTATGCCCAGACTCAGTCAACACCGACGGATAGCAGCTAGCAGATAACAAGCAGCAGAGACAGCGGGGATACACACCTGATATTCCTCTAGTTCGCTCGCCAGGACCTGCAGTGGATTAAAAGAGGCGATTCAGACCAGACTGCATCTATTAACAAACTCTATTATTAACTAGCTAGTCAACTATTTTCAAAGACAACACTGTGCCAGTCAAGGCACGCCAGCTCACCTCAGCCGCTCTCCGACATGGACCCGTTGTTAGAAAACGAGAAATCAAGTAATAGAGCTCTGAAATTGAACAGTGAGGAAATTAACCGTGAGAAAATCAGTTGGGTTATCAATTAGCACGAACCGTATCGTTGTAAATTGAGCTATCATTTGGGTTTACTTCTGCGGCTTACCCGACTCAAGGAGCGAAGTGTTCCGATTTTTGGCCATTGAATCGGCCGTGATTTGGAGAGGAGAAACAAATTTTAGGCTAACTTTATGACTACAGAGAATATGATATATTTATTTAATTTCGGCTACACAGCTCTGACCCCCTCCACGGTTGCTCCCGCTTTCTATTCAGCCTGTTTGCAGTCGCCATTGGAAGGATGAGGCCTCAGTGAGTCGACTTACTTCCGCCACAGCGGAGTAACACAGGAAAAAGGGGGTGGGGAGGAGCGCCCTCTCAACAAAAGACCAAAGTATACGTTAGCTCGTAAAATAGTGACATTTGTATTATTCGAGTGTAACATCGGGCATTGATATGATTTCTAAACCACTCTTAAAAAAATAATAAAATAAATGAATAAATAAATTTAAACATTACATATAACGCAGTACTCAAACACCCCTCCGCTTTTTACCGACCAAGGTCGTGAGTCCTGCACATGACGTCATTAGCGATGGTTGCCAAATTTGCTTTATCAATCTGCTGATTTGCTTCATCAATTTTGTATTTTGTATCATATAGGCCGCTGGAAAGGGGAAAAGGTACTACAATAATGTCGCTGACCTAATTTCGTTGTAGTACTCAGATGTGAGTTGAGTGTTTTATCTTCTTTGGTATTCATATGTTATATATTAATGTAGGCTAATATATAATGCCGGTCAAAAGTTTTGTAACACCTCCGTAACAGTTTCTCCAGTTGTGGTTTAATATCTATTTCTGAAATTAAATCACAGATTAAATAAACATAGTAGATTTTTTTTTTAAATCATAAAATCTTCTTCATGAACTAAATTTAATCTAATTTTTTTTTCAGCCAGTAGCTGAACACACTCATGGTATTCGTACTACAATGGAAGTCAAATATTGCTCAGAAAGTTCCTCCCAATACTGTTGCAGAAGTTCCTAGAAATATGTTGCATTTACTCTTCTTTCCAGTTCATCCTACACCAGCTCCATGGGGTTTAGAGGCTGTTATGGGTCATCATCTTGCTGTAGGATGAATCCACGGCCCACTCTGTTTACCTTTTTCTCACCATTCTGATAGCAATATACACTACTACTTCCTGTAGTGCAATAATGTCCAAATGATGCTTCAGTGGGTTTAGTGACGTTATCTGTTCCAACAATGCATTCATACCTGTGTGAATAGTTTTCCTCAACTTTCAAGGTTTAATTTATCTCTATTGCTGCAGAAAACCTGTGAGTTAGCTATTTTTTTGACTTCTGAAAATGATGAAATCGTATATGAAATTAATACCCCTGTTCTTCATCTCTTACCTTTGTTCCATTTAATATTATTCACTGGACTTGAGCTGCTTACATTTTGATAAAGACTGGAAAATGGATGTGTTTTAAAACTTTTGACCAGTATATTGATGCACTACTGGTCAATGTTTTACAGGTGCAGTGGACATGCAGACCTGTATGTTTTCAGTATGCTTTGTTTATTTTATTTAAGAATAACATTGATTTCCAAAACTCTTTGTTTGAGGATTGAATTAATATTACAATCCTAAATTGTACAAGTATGAGTAAATGAGGATGAGTTACAGTACACTGTAACTCACTAAAGAAAACACATTCTAGCTTTAACTACCAGGAAAACTGTATATGGATATACCTAAAATGTATAAAACTAATTAATCATCATTTAACAATTCAGTCCACATTCATTAGTTTTATGTTCAAAAGACACATTTTCTGCCTTATATCATCCGGTCACTTAAATGGTTAAAAATATCAATCAATTATTATAGGTAACAAAAGGTAAACATCTTAAATCAGTCAATCAGCGAACCAATCAAAGATTTAAGAGAAATTCCCACTTTAATTGGCATTTTATACCATTCATACCATTCAAAGAAAACATTTTCTTTTTTTTCTTTTTTTTTTTTAAAAAAAGGAGGAAACTGTACATTAGTAGAGAAATCCCAAAACCACAATGAATATATCCACAAATGTGTGGCATATACATTTTGTTGACTTAAATGAAAATACAGTTATCCTAAAAGGATAAACACAGCAAGTATGATTAACTCTGTAATGTATTTTCTTTTGAGCACAGCTGAGAATATGCGTAAATTTAACTGTCCTCAAATATACCATCACAGACTGCATTATAAAAAAAATCAAAAAAAAAAAAAAAATCAACATGACCAATTCCAGTACTAGTGAACATGATTAAAGTGAACGTTGTGAAGAAGATGTTACATAGCATAGAACACAACTCTCAAACTTTAAACCATTCTATTCCCTATCAAACACAGTATTACAATGGATTAAATTCCAAAACAGTACAGGTCACAAAATCCCTCGAGACTCCTCGAGAATGTTTCAGGTGAATCCTGGAATTCCTGATATATAGTGGGGTCCCAAAGTCTGAGGCCACTTGGATGGGAAAGTGGTCTCAGACTTCTGGACCCCACTGAAGGCATGACTACATGTCATGCAGAAAACCACAATCTAAAAAAGGCCAAAGAAGAAGCCAGAGAGACAAAAAACAAGTACAATGAATGAAACCACAAACTTTCCCTTCACAGAAGCCATGAAATTGAATGGAATTTGTAGTATTTAAAAAAAAAAAAAAAAAAAAAATGCATTTCTGAAATCACATCCCTAAAAACACTGCTGTCTTAAGAAAATAGAAGATAAAAATATTCTCTGCATTGTACAAGAAAGGAGGTACAGGGAGCAACTGAGTTTTTAGGTTTTACTACTACTCTGCTGCTTTATCCTCCTCCTCCTCTTCCTCCTCATCCTCCTCTTCAGCCTTGTCCTCCTTTTTGTCTGCCTCATCTGCTGCTGCAGCCTTCTGGAGGATGGAGAAAAGATGCTTTATCATTTTGTTTTCTTTGAACATTGCTACAGTGCAAACAAATAGCAAATTTCATGTGGCAAGGCTCATGAAGATACAAAGCTGGCATACCTCCTCGGGTTTGGCTTCACCGTTTTCTGCAGGAGCCTCTTCTTTCTCTGCCTGAGGTTCTTCTTTCTTCTCCTCTGGCTTGGCCTTTGCAGGCTCTTTCACCTTTTTATTCTTGGGAGGTGCCTACCATGTTGAAAACAAACCAAGCAGCATGAAATGCACCGTCAAATTTGAATAATAGAGAATATAGAGAGCAAAACATTGCATTTTAAGTGGATACAGTGCTCTTGTGCAATGGCAGAATTTCTCCTATTACCTTTGTCTTTTCTGGCTGTGATTTTGGTTGTGTCTCTTTCTGCAAAACACACACACACAACAAACAATTATGCATCATATTAGGCCAACAAAATACCTATAGTTATAGTATAATATGTGATGATTTAAATAATGCGAGATGGTTTTTGCTGGGCTTTGTAAAACTCACTTCTGACAACCTTTGAGACTTTCTCCGCGGCTGAAGAGAAACATAGGACAAGATATTAGTTCAGTCATTTGAGAGTATTAATACATGATACAAAAGAGTCCAAAAAACACTTTTTGCCCATAAAATCAATCATGAAACAAATGTTACGCAATGTGGGGTGGTACTATGAGTACAAGGGGGAGGTAATGAGTGCCTCTATATGCATTTCTAGACACCAAGAAGTGCCCAACATGGGCCTCAGCTGAATGTCTGGGTTAATGTTGGTTATTTAAGAGATGGTCAGTATTGGAAAAATAAATAAATAAATCCAACTTATTTATCAGTTTAAAAAGTCTATTAAACAATTCTTACAACTCATTCAAATGCACCAACTTCTGAATTATAATTACAAACAGACTATAGGTAGCCTAAGTCAAAGCTTATCAGACGTGTGAAAAGGTTTCTTTGTGAGAGTTACAATTTAAATACTTGGACTTTGGCATTTATTAGTTGCAGACAAACAGAGGTGAAAACATCCCATCCTTGACAGAAGAAATAAATTAGCAAATTAGCAAACTAAGACTGAAAACTGAAACAGCTTCCTTGTACTCTTGTTCACTTTTTCTGCTTAACTGTACATTATACTGTCATACTGGGGGCAAAGGTGAAACATTGCGTTTTAAGATTTGTAGCAAAGTATGGTGGACAAGCTATGGACCAAAAGTTAGTTAGCAAGGAGCCCCTTTTAACCAGCGCCCCCTAGAGGCTGTGCAAATCCTCAAACCCAACAGAATGACCAGGTTTGGGTTTTAACAGTGCATTAAAACCAACTGCCTGACACTGTAATCCTTATAGCTTTAGTTTCTCACTTGCAGGATTAAAAGTGGCCAGCGCATAACTATTTAAATAACCATCCTGCATGAAGCAAGCCCTCCTCTTTTTTCTTGACAGAAAATAGAACAAAATGTTCATTTCACTGTACATGTGCATGTCAAGATCTGTTTTTGTCAGTTTGGGTGTCAAGACATGACACAAATACTAACCTCTGCACTTGCAACTGCATCACTGCTGGACTGTGAGAGACAGAGAAGGGAAAAAGAAATTAGTAAACCAAAAACAACCGCTATTCATGAGTGAGCTGAAGTGGGTGTGTAATGCAAAGGGGGGATGGGCACCTCTCCCTCCCCTTAAGTCACAAAGAAATTATGCAACCTTAAAGTGGGGAGAGGAGTCTGATACGTTTCTAAATTAACTAAGAAAGGCTTGGCCAGTTCAAGTATATTCCACCAAAGCACTGTAGCGCATCATTCATGAGACCAACATGTTTTTGTTAAGTAGGCACGGTGCTCCTGCTACTTCAAGAAGGGGGGAAGTCATGGAGTCGCTCCATCTCCACATGCACTTCCATACATCACTACAGTGAATGTGTTTTTTTATGTTCCCAGTTTGACTAAACCTCAGGATTATTCCATAAAACTTCTCCGACATGACGATTATACAAGTGAGCAGTTAAAACGACCAGATGTGTCGCTGTCTTTTCGAAGATATATCAGCTGCCATGACGCTCTTAAAGAAAAGAGCGTACACCTCAAGGGTGACGCGCACTAGCTTTACAGTACTCGCAGACAGAGGTCAAAATCTCAACAGTGTTTGCTGGGATTACACATATTACAACTCCACATATCCCTAGTAAAAACGGCTGCCTAAGAAGTAACGCGTCTAATCACGATAAATTCACATATCCAGTGGCAATTACGCACGAAATTTCCTTGAAATGGCAACCTGTGCATCGACGGTGGTTACACCCCTTTGTTTGATCTCAGCACACAGTAAGGGCTAATTATTATTAAACCACGGACAGATATACATCTTAGCCCCTGAATCACGAAGTGGTTGCATTAGATGAGACTATGCATTTGGAAAACTTGGTCGATGAAAAGGCACGCTGCACTGTACTAAGTAAAAAGGCGCCACTTCCCTGTATCAACAGGGTAGACACGACAGACCTGAGCGCAGCAAAGGTGGACTTAATGCATGCACATGGACACTGTAGCGACTATTCTTAACGTTACATTATTTCTCATGCAGTGTGAAAAGATACACGGTAGCGAATTTAAAATACAGCTTATGTATTTATGTTAATAAATGTACTGCATATGTCGAAATTCCACAGAATCTACATATTTTAACTTACTTTTTTCCTTCCCATTGTTGCTTTGACTGTACAGCAGAGATAAAAGAACAACGGTCTTTTACAGCTCAAGAAACTGAATGAAAAGAGTCAGCCCTACGCCTCTGCTTGCACCTCCAGTGCGGTATGTAACTTAATGTATAAACGTTATAGACGTCCGACCAGCACCAGAACTAGCTCAAACTGGATTGGATCCCCCTCTCGGTATATTTTATCCCTTATCCTACCAACCTACCAGGAAGAGTAAACCCCCGCCCCTTGCTTCCAGTGATTGGCTTCGAGGTCGAGGCAGCATATTTTTGAACCATAACATCTTACCTGTGTGGGCAAGATTGTATGCCAATCAGTGAAGACAGCCAACTCTCACTTTTTAATCACGGGCTTTTTTGCAGTGTGTGCAAGACAACTATGTCCATGTTATGAAGTATTAAATAAACGTGTGCATAAATATCTTTTTGTCCTCTGAGTCAGTGGTATTTCCTTATTCTAGTTCAATTTCTTATCACCAAATCATATAACCACAATTCTAATATGCTGCCGAATAAACTAAATGAGGTCATTGATGTTTGTGTGTGTGTGTGTGTGTGTTTTTAAAAAAAATAATAACTTCCGTGTACCTTAAAGTATTACCAGCAGAACCTGAATGGCCTAATTATTATGTAACTGCACTGTGAACTCCAATAGCTCCACGGCTGCAACAAGGAGGCTGACAGGACTGGAGGGAGGAGAGAAAACATGGCGTCTGGGTATGCGTGGTTCCTTGTGCTGGGGTCGGTTTTTCTGTGCAATCTCATGAAAACACTCCTGCCGACCATATCCTCTTTCGTAAGTTGGGTGTATTGTTATTATATGTGAAATTATGACTGAAACGTATAGGCTGTGGTGGTGTATTATGGTTGTTGGTGTTTTTGCTTCGTCTCTCAGACAGCCCATTGTTGCCTAGCTTAGTTTACTGAACAGCTAACGGATAATGGATAATGCTACTTGGGTGGAGTTTTCCCCGGAAACCTGTCTAGTCACAACACACAAGGGGCGAAACATCTTGTGCTGCGTCGTTGTTCAAATGTAATGAGCCCACTGTAACACGAGGGAGTTTTGTAACTGTTTACATCTTAGCATTACTGCTAAAGATAGCTTAGCGTAATGCAAATATGTTAGCTAAAACTCCTGGATACCATCTTTTATTGTCCAGTAGGAGCACTTCAGAGCTTTGTGACTGCATCACACTAAAATCATGTCCCCCTGCTAACTCACTTTTTCCTCTTCTTTCAAGCTCTCAAAGATGGTGCAGAAAGATGCGGAGCAGGAGAGTGAGATGAGGGCTGAAATTCAGGAGATGAAGAAGGAGCAGTCCTCCATTAGCATGATGGATGAGTTTGCAAGATATGCCAGATTGGAGCGCAAAATCAACAAGATGACAGACAAGCTGAAAACGCACGGTGAGAAACAGAAGTATTTACTGACATAACGAGGAAAGGCAATGTGACAGGAGCCCTAAAATGACATTCAATACATCAGCAACATATAGCAACAACATCAAACAACACTACAATCTTTATTTTCTAAATATAAATCAGCATTTTTATGACAGTCACAATGAGAAGTGAACAAAGGCTTTAGAAAGGAACAGTTTGTTGCAGGGATGCTGTTTTGGATTGGTGTCCTTGTTACTTAGTACGCTCCTTGTAGCTTATTTTCGTTTTGAAAGAAAATGGAAACTATATGGCGACACACTGTCACTAAAACTGTAAACGGCACATTTTCGTGTCTTCCACACCTTTGCATGTCTACTACAGCAGATTCACACTTTAAAACCACCACTTGCAGGAAGTGGCAGAGGGTTTTAGATAACATACTTACTAAATGTTCTCTGGGAACAGCTGCTGTCTGTTGCTGTCCTTTGCCCACAGCCTTAGGATCTTGTGCTCAGACAGGAAGTGGTTAAAAGGAATTTGAGGGATACACATCTACAGCAGTGCAAAGGTGTTTCATATGATTTCCACATTGATATTTTCTGAAAACTGCACACTGGCAGTTTTCAGTCTCCCATGACCAAGCTATACAACCTGTGTTGTACTAGATAAATTTAACCAATCACAATTTTCTCTTTGTTTCACTGTGATACTTGTTATATTACCCAATGACTAGACGGAAGACAGTAACTGGGAATGTACAATAAAAAGCGCATAGCCAAATTTTAGATCTCTGAATCATTGCCCATGTCTTCTTATTTTTCCAATGATTCAAACAATTTTCCAATGATTCAAACAGTTACATATTTCCTCCCTTTTGCAGTGAAATCAAGAACAGCACAACAAGCCAAAATGAAATGGGTTGTCAACATTGTCTTTTATATACTGCAGGTAGGTGGGTATTGTAAGTAGATTTAGTAGTAGACTACAGTGTAACAATGAGACCTACAAAGAGAGCTACTTCCGTATCAAAAATGTAAGCATGGGCCATATATTTCATACAGAACCTCCAGTTAATGTAATTTAAGTACTACACTCTCTTAATTTTAAACATACTGTATAATGTTAGAGTTGACATTGCTAGCATCATGACAAGCTAATAAAATACATATGATGTATTATGTATCCACACATTTCTGTCTTTAATTTGTCAGGCTGCTCTGATGATCTCCTTGATATGGAAGTATTACTCTGATCCAGTGACAGTGGTCCCCAATAGATGGATTGCCCCTGTGGAGCGCCTTGTGGCCTTCCCAACAGGAGTGGCAGGTACTCACCATATACTTTAGCAGGACACCTCAAATACAACAACATAATACACATGGGATAGAGTTTTTTCATCAACATAACTTGGATTAGAACTTGGTTCACATATAAACTGCAGTATGTCATACTTTTTCTCTTAAATTTGTCAGTAATGTGAGTCTGTTTATTAAGGCATTGACAGAGCTGTTCTCTCCCTTCAGGTGGAGTGGGAATCACATGCTGGCTGGTGGTTTGCAACAAAGTAGTTACACTCGGTCTCCATGCTGTCAGCTAGAGATTAAAGCTGTGAGCACAAACATTAAACACATTGTTCTCTTAACTTATTGCTCAACATTTTGTTGGTTGAAAGCTACAGTTTTGTTCCATTATTATTTTTTTGTCAGCTGCTCCATGTCTGTTGGTGTTGGTTGTCTCATTCTATAACATAGCAATTTGGGGTTGTTGAATTTTGTTATTATATTTTACTTTAATTTAAATGTGAGATTGTTTTTACTGTGTATTATTTCAAAATGGAATGATTTGGAAATATTGAAATGCCTTTTTAAATAAAAGACAAAAAAGAAAAATAAACCCTATTTATTGTCACTTTGCAAATTGGGAGTTGACCAATAAAAACATGTCAGGTAATTGTCTTGAAGTAGAATTGCAATGGATTAAACCAAAGTAGATAAACCACAATTGACTTTGTGTAACTCTTATGTCAGAAAATAATTTATTCAGAGAAATACATTAGTGACAAAGAGCATGAGAAAATCCCAGTCCTCTGCCACTACAGTCAAACTTTATCCACTGGTTCAGTCAAAGGTTCTTTGTATGACATGTTAAAGGTTTAACCAACCAATTCAGTGACCTCACTTGGACCAAAGAGCTGCTCATCAATGTGCACTGTATCTGCCCTTTACTCACACTGAGAGCTGCCTATTCCTCCTCTCCTGTATTTCCCAGCTGGAAGGCTTATAATAGAAAGTTCACAAATCCCACTGCTGAGGGCCTCCACCCTTGTCGAGATCGTGGTGCTTTCACAGGGACTCGCATCCATGCTGCTGTAGGCAGGTCTTGCCACTGTGCAGGTTCTCAGTAGTTTGATTTAAAGTATAGTTGCGTTTGATCTGAGTCAGCTTGTATCCTTTTCTTGTAGGTTCAGTTGTATTCTTTCGCTTTCGTTTTCTTTTTTTCTGCTCTTCTTTTAACACTTGTGGGGCCCCTAACACTTCTGATGCTTCTGATGCCTCCTTTTCGTCTGTACAGTCTCTCAGTTTGATGTTCTGCGCTCTTCTGAACAACTATTTTGCTCACAGGTGTCTAAAAACAAATATAGTCATACTTCTCGAAAAATACTGAATGACCCACTGACAAAACAAGCATTTTGCTCCATGTCTGTTCGACCCATCTTGATTTCATTGCCTGTAAATGAGGAATGAGTCTCAGACAACTCCCGCTAAATGCCAACAAATTAGAAATGGCCAAACTCACTTTTTTTGGTCGATCATTTTAGTAATCTGTGAGAGTAAATATTGCATGTATCCACTTCTCTTTTTCTTTCCTGTAAATGGGAAACAAAAAAAACGTTATTTAATAGTCTCATATCCGATCTTTCTTAAATGAGCAACCATGTTACAGTTGGTCAGAATACATTAAAATTTTAAGATATTTGAAAATCTGTTTTTGCAAAATGCTTAAATAGAACATTAATAACAATTTGTAATGTTTAGTTTTCTCAGTATCAGCAATTACACCATCAAACACGAGCAATAAACCCTCAGTATCAGTGGTTCACTAATGGCCAGTTGTCTGAGGAAAATATTGATCCAGACATCTTAACCTAATTCTCCAACAAGTGCTTAGTCTGACTTCACTTTGGATATGACATGAAAACATAATGGAATTCAAAAGGCCATGGTCCTGTTTGCAGATAGGGACACTACAATGCTGATATATCTGCTCTTGTAGACAGCTGGAAATCTTCCTTGCATCACTGATCTTTCTCTGTTCAGTGACTAATTGACGACTGAACGATGCCTGGCACAAAAAAAGTCCTAAAATACAACAAAAGAAAATGAACAAAGGTATAAAATTATTTTAAAAAACTGCCCTTCCTGGTTATATCCCCAGTATACTAGTGCTAATGTATGGATGCTGTGCGGAGTTCTGGTGAGACACTGGACTCCCACAAATCCATCTCCATCCCAACCAACCTCTTCATACCAGCATCCTCTTGCCCTTCTCCTCCAGTTCAGCAGTGGCCTTGGCCGGCATGAGGGTGAGCTCCTCCCTCTCCAGCAGGCTGCGATCCTGGCTGAGTTGCTGCAGGTGCTGGAGAGTGGCCTTTGTGTTCAACAACTTATTTTCTGTGGCCTGTAGCTGCCTTGCCAGGTGGTCACGGCAGGCACGGGTCTCACTGAGCAGCCCCTGCAGGACTCGGACCTCGTTGTTGTGCTTGGTGAGGACCTGGGAACAGGGGTGGCAACAACATAATGTGAGGAACTGGAGAACTGGAGAAAGATGAGGAAAAATTCATCAGATTTTCTGCCTGCAGAGATGAACATATGAACAGCTTGTGAAATTTGGATAATACGCTGGGAGTAGGTGTAGAATGCATGGTGCACACAGATAAAAGCATTCCAACTTTTAGGGATGGGTAGCCACCAAAAGCCCTGTTTTTGTCTCTGAGCTTCCTGTGCACACAATGATTTGGCAATGATTCAGATCTGACTGAGCATGGGAGACACCAGAGGGACACAATCAACCAACCTGTGAAATGCTGCCCTCTGAGTCTTGGAAGTGCTGTAGTGCCACCGTGTGGCGACGCTGGAACCTCTTCAGCAGTTTGTTCTCAGCCTGGGCCTCTCTCAGCTGCTGCTGCTGCTGCTGCAGATCTGACACCTGGCTCTTCAGTTCCCTGATGCAGTTCAAGTGGGCAGACTGTGTCCTTGGTTTTGAAATCTGCAACGGCTTGATCTGAGGCAACTTCAGGACTTGGCAGTGTGCAGCGTAGTTTGTCTTCTGTTTGCAATCCCCTTGGGCTTTTTTATCTAAACAGAAGAAGAAAAAAGAAAAGAATTTACTAATGATAGTATGAGTTACATTGACTTTATTTAAATAAACAACATGATTCCTACTGGGCACATATTAAAGCAGGTTGAATAAAATACCTCTCTTTCTCCCAGGTGGTTTTGATCCTTGCCACTTGTCTGTTGTCTTGGCCTCTGGAATCTTGTCTGAGGGAGTCAGCTTGGTCTTCACAGTCAGACAAGTATTGTAGACTATTAGAGCCACAGTATAGTTTGGAGGGAGTTGACCACCTGGAGGTGTCAGTGCTGCAGCTCACAGCATCACCGTCACCCTCCTTATGAACCAAGGCCTGCTGCATCAGGCTCTGCTGCCTCGCACACGTCACTTGTTGTACAGGTGTTTCCACTCTGAAAAAAAAAAACAGGAAAACATAAGCCTTAATGTGAACTTACATGAAATAAAATGAGTTTGAGGACCTTATTCCTTTTGCTATAGTAGCTGTAAACCATAAATGAGTAGCAAGTGCTTTTTGCAGCTTTTTAGCTGAAGGATCACAAAGAAATCTGCTCATAAAAGACCTGCATGAAGAAATTCCTAATACTTATTCTCGTTGGTCCCTATGATCTTGTTGAATTGACTGGGTTGCATAAAATAAAGTTTCCTTCATCTTCAGCTTAAGGATCATTGGTTCTTCATATTTTTAACTGGTGTAGCCTGAAAAATTACAGCATCATACCTTTTCCTTGCTTTTGAGAGGAGCTCTCTTTGTGCTCTTGTTGCTCACTACTGGAGAACATGCACAGACATGTTGTTATTTCCAATTAAGCTACTTACATCCAGGTTCTGAATATTTAGTTAATAAATAAGTGGATCGATTGTTGCCAGGGGCTTTTTTCAAGACACTCGCGGTTATCACGGTAACTAGAGGAACAATGATTGAAGCTCCAAACCAGCTTGGAAAAAAAAAGGCTATATTAAAGTTGCAAACTATTACATATAAAGGCTAATACATCTATAGGTTAGACTGTGTGTGTGCAAGATACTACAAATTTTATTTTCAGTGTCCACTATGCATTTTGAATGAAGGCTACACAATTCTTTCCTGAACATTTTGAAAAATAAAAATTTTCAGTCAAAAGTGAGGTTTTGGCAGATTTTATTAATATTGTAAATTAAAAAGAACTACACGCAAGGATGCTTTCACTTGTGTCCCTTTACAGAGATGGAGAAAGAGTGAAACCTCGATGATAGCGCATCTAACGTGCATTGGCCCAGTTTCACAACAAACTTTATTGAGTCAAGTCAACAATTTCCCATGTTGTTGGGGATCCTAATCGAGAACCCTTAACAGGTCCGAGCTCCTGCGTTTGGAAACCAAAGACTTGCAGCCTACAGTGCTGGTCAGTGCTATTTCTGTCCATATATGAACTCAGCAAGTGGCTGGAGATGAACTCCACTGTCCCCCGCGTCGACAGACAGCTGAAGTTGCCAATCAGTCAGTGTGGTGCTGCGCCCCTAGGGGCCATCCCACCAATCCTGCACTAATGGAGCCTGGAGACAAAAATAGCCTCAGCAGAGTGTGTGTGTGTGTGTGTGTGTGTGTGTGTGTGAGTGAGTGACTGAGTGAATGTGTGTGATCTCAGTGCTATGTCTCCCTCCGTCCTGGGTGCGCTCTAATAATAGAGGAGACTGCCTGCTCCTTTAAGAGCCTACTTGTTGCAAACTCTACAGAATATATTGTTAAAAAAAAAAAAATGGTTATCAAAGTCTTCCTCGCCTCTTCATCGGGATCCACTGCGGTAAGCATTCAGCCAGTGCGACTGATTTCTCTGTAGACTGAACTTTCCTGGTTGTAGTTTAGTGCTCCTGAAACCGATCAGGACGTTCACTCACACTGAGTCAAGAGCGTTAAACCTCGAAATGAATGTCACTCGCCTTTGATTTCGCATATCTAAAGAATATTGACATGTGTGTGACTTGATTCATGTTAATATTTATGCTTGAGCTGTGCTTCAGTGCGTTTAATTACCTCGCAAGTCGACCTGATTCACATGCAGAGCTTTCTAGAACAGGGGCTCCCAAACTTATTCATGTCTCGGGAACCCCCGATATACAAACGCTTTAGACCACATAACCGGTGTTGGTAGAGATTTTGCCCCTAACAAACAGCCTTTTAATACTATCGGCGATCTGATATAGCCTGAAGTAACAGTCTACACACAAGGTGGGGTGATAACCACTGCAGGGAGGGTGAATTCATCCTCTAGATCTACTTTTGGCAAAGCTAAATAAGCAGCTTGCACTGGCCTAGTGGTGGCATGGTGGCCCACTTGGATAGGGCTGTTGTCTCACAGCAGAAAGACCTGCCTTGTTTGTTCTGAGTTTGTATGTTTGTAGAGCTTCATACTGTTGTTATCGATGAGTGGAGGGCTATTCATGTCTTTTCTACTGGTAGACTAATTGTTTAGGCTATAATTTGTCAAAAGATAGTGGAAAATATACTTAGTTTCCCAGAGTTCAAAATAATGTTTTCACATCACATGACATTGTCTGTAAAGTTAACAGTCTAAAACACAAAGGTATTCAAATTATACTGATATAATACAGAGAAAAGCAGCATATGCACACACATTATAAGCTCAAACCACCAAATGAACCTCAATGATTAATCAATTATAAAAATAGTTGGCAATTAATCTTCTGTGAATCAACTAATTATTATAACAGCAGGAGTTTACATATTTATGTAGTAGGACAGGAGACCAAGGGGAGGAGGGTAGTGTCATGTACCAGATTTTGAACCCATTGTGTCATATAGTGTGCAACATGTTTAATCTTTGAAGTTGAATATCACAGCCTTCTCCCCACACACTGTGCAATCACTGTTGGTTTTCTTTAAGCTTATGCTATTTGTTTTTCTGTTTCCCAGATCAAAAAGAAGCAGCAAGATGTGGTCGGCTTCCTGGAGGCTCTTAAAGTGGACTACGCTCAGTTGGACATCGCCTGCAACGAGGAGAACCGCATGTGGATGAGGCAGAATGTCCCAGAGGAGAAGAAGCCCGCCAACGGCATCCCCCTGCCACCTCAGATCTTCAATGAAGAGAGCTACTGCGGGGTGAGTATATTCACAGCAGGGACTCACTCTGCTTTAGACTTGTGTTTATTAGCCAGCGGTTGGATCTAGATGTCAAACCAAAACATGGGGGCCTCTGCAGAATAGTACAGAATTTACATACTTTAATGTGGGCCATGGAGTATATGATTAAGAGAGCAATTAAGTGACATTATTAATGTACAGACCTGCTCCACTGAGTGCACATGATGTGTAAGCAGAAATAAAAGATGGAGTGGATTATAACAGAATGTTTTCTTATATTTTCATGCAGGACTACGACACATTCTTCGATGCCAAGGAGGACAACTTGGTGTATTCTTTCCTGGGGCTGCCCCCTCCTCCTGGGTCAAAGGTGCAAACCTTTTCCTGTTTTCCACTGTGTAAAAAAGAAAAACCTAAACAACATGATCTAATTTTGTTTAACCCTATGCCAGGATGTAAATCTGCTGTGGTGGGACAGCTTCAACAGTGTTTGTTTAATCAAATAGCCAATATATTGTCCTTCAGGACAGTTTAACTGTGTTGGAACAAATTCTGGCTTGGCTTAGTATGAATGTTATTGATATATATATATTGTTGATACATTTTTAGTTTATTATATACAACAATATTATATATAACAATACATTTAATGAAACACCTACCTGTCTTAGATAAGTTGGCTAATATCTCATTTATCATTTAAAGCTGTGCAATCAACTGAATTAATTATATCAAGACAGCATCAGGGTATTAGAGACTTTAAAGAACAATAATAAATGACTTGTCGTGCATATAGCTTATACAGTCCACAATAACAAGAGTCCATACCTTACATTATCATGTTGTCAGAAATCCATAAATTACCAATAAAGCATGTCACATTTTAATTGTAACCCACTAGAGAAATCAAAGTAAGTCCATCTTAGTTTCTTTAAACACATCATAATTAAATTCAAAACCATAGTAGTGTTTGATGATCTTTAGGACACACTTTCACCTCCATAGTGAGTAATATCAAGTTATGGTATATGACAACTCGGGCAGACGCTGATCAAATTTAAGATATCACTTCTTCAGAATGAAGTGGCCTGAAGCTACAATTTCACAAATCTGTTATGCATTTTTGATTTCACTATTAAATATGTTGAAATGCAAACAGCAGACTTTGATGTTAAGAAAACCATTGTTTGACAATAATCACGGACGCTGTAACTTCAAAATGTACAAGACAACATTTGCTGGTGATCCAAACCATTGACATCAAGGGCTGAGGGTTCTGTGTGATACACTTGTATTAAACCTGGTCATTTCATTGGCACAGGAAGCAGTGCAGGCGGACAAGGCGGATATTGTGGAGAACGGGACCCATGCCGAGGAAACTAATGCAGAGGGAAACCTTGATGACTCAATAGTAATGCCGTCGTTACTTCCTTTATGTTTTGTGTCTTTTCACTGTGTCTCACCTTTTCCTTTCCATTCATTATAGCTAAATAATTCCCCCTCTGTCCAAACCTGTTGACTTGAACAGACTTTCCATTATCTCTTGTCTCAGTCATCACACTGACAAATCTTTTTGTGCTTTGCATGAGTGAAAAATTTTATTCCACAGTAACACAATGTACCGTGTCATTATAACACTGTGGCACTGCATCACTCAGACTGCCCCAGAGTGGTGGTGAGGCATCATGCTCCTACAATTCTTTCTTCACTTAGTACTTTACAAAGTGTAATATGTTTGGTTTGCATTGTGAAATTTGATGTTTTGTTTCCGTTGTTAATATTTTCTTCAATGCATACTTTAAAAAAGCATTTTGTATCTTCTATACTTCTTGATTTCAGTGACTTTCTAACATTTTTCCTCCCAAAAGAAAATCCCTGCTGTCCTCACTTTCATCACAGTCCACAATCTGAAGATACCTAACTACATACATCTTTCGATTTCTGTGTTTGACTCTGTGTTAACCTTTAAAATGCAATCATATTTTTGTTACTTACAATTGCAAGTCAAGGGCATGAGCAAACATTTCTCATAAGCAGGAATTTGACTCACATTCACAACCTCAATGCAATTTTACTCATTGCATCATGAGATATTGACACAGCTGCAATATATTGAGTAGCTGAAAAAGATCCAAAGGATTTTTGTTGTTTTTGTTGTTGTTGGGTTAGCTAAAAACACAACTGAGGAATCCTGCTTAGCTGAACCTGTGATCTTCCTTTTTTAAAATCCCACAGGATATAATTCAGTACTGCATGAACAAAGTGCAAATTGAGAATCATTTTAGCTGTAATTTGCTTCCAGCAGTTCAGTCCAGGAGTTACTATACTGCTTATTTATTAAATACTGTTGACTAGACTGATGAGAGGAACAGATCCACACTTATATATATATATATATAGAATATACTTATTTGCTTGTCTGTATGCTAAATGTGAAGCAACCATCAGGAGCCTGTTAGCTTAACTTAGCACAAAGACTGTAAACAAGTGGAAACAGCGAGCCTGGCTCTGTCCAAAGATAATCAAAATCCACCCACTAGCAGATTTAAAGCTTTCTAATCAATATGTTATATATGGTTTGTTACCTCCACCAATGAGCTTATGTTTTGACCCATATCTGTTTGTTTGTTTGTTTGTTTGTCAGCAGGACTATGCAAAAAATATGGAACCAGTTTGCTCCAAACTTGGTAGAGGGATGGGGGATGGGCCAGGGAAGAACCCATTAAATTTTGGTGCAGATCCAGTTAAAGGGGCGGATCCAAGAATTTGTATTATTTTCATTAATATTGCAAGATAAAAATCAGACATTTATGGTATTGAAATCTATGGATTTTTACAATTTGGTGCAGATCCAGATAATTCAGATCTGGTGGAAGAATATGTTAGGTCTTGGTAGAGGTATTTGTCATGCGAATCTACTAAGTGCCATTCTAGTTTAAGCTGTAATAGTCTGGCACATTACCCCCTGTAAATTGTTTTGCAGACACTTAAATTATTACACAGATTTAACAGACATCATATAATGGCTAGCTAATTTCCAGTTTCTAGCCTTCGTGCTGAGCTAAGACAAACTAATTGACTACAGAGAGTAGCAAATAAGTGTGTTAGCCAAAATTTAGAACTATTCCTTTAAGAGCCATTACTTATTCTCACCTATGACAGTTTATGATGCATCATTCCAAACATCTGATTTTCATGCAAAGTACTGACACTTCAGTCTCCACCTTTTAACTGCTACTCCTTCTTCCCTCCTCCACTTCATTCCCAGGATTAACCATCACCTACATTTTAAGCTTTTTAACCTCCCCAACTGATGAGCTCACGGCTGTGCTGTTTGAAGCACTGCCTGAACATCTCTGCCATTAATATTCACATTTTTTTTATCGCATTATTTGTTGCCCTTGATCACCAGTTGTTGTTTTCACCTCACAATAAGGAGGTACCAGTGGAGGAGCGTAACGGCGATGCACACAGCAAGGAGGAGCTGGCACAGGCAGCTGATGAGGAGGATGAAGGTGAGGGTGGTGAAGAGGAGGAGGGGGAGGTAGCAGAAGGAGAGACTGCAGATGATGAAGCCACGGAAGAAGAAACAGCAGGGGACGAGGCCCCTGCAGAGGAGGAGGAGGCAGTGGAAGAGACAGACGAGGTCACAGAAGACACAGTAATTGCCACTTAACTAGAATCCAGCCTCCCGTTGTTTAGCCTCTCCCTCTCCCATGTTCTGAGCGTCTTTTTCCTCCATCTTCACATCATTCCTGGAATGCTCTGTTTTTCTCCCCTCAGCATTTATACTTTCCCTTTAATGTTGTCTTTTTCCTCCATATTAAGGGTTTGCCTCCCTTTTAAGTTCCTGTCGTCCCTGTACTGCATCTCCTGCTCAAGTCTCTCTCTCTGAATTCAGTCATTTACTAACCCACAATGTGCAACATTCCTCTCCATCATTCCCTATTTGTCCCCTTAGCACCACTGGACATTTAATCTCTTTATTTTGCATTCCTGTGACTTTTTATGTGTTTCTGTTTGTGTTTAATTTACCTTCACTTCTCAACCTTTATATTTTGCTCATGACACTGTTACCACTTGTCTCGACGATTCAACCCACATGACACTGCATATACATCCACTATTAACTGTCCTGTTTATGTCGTGTCTGTAGGGTCCCGAAAACACCCGACCCGACTGCGTGATTTTTTATTTGCCTGTTCTGTGAATGTTGTCGTGTGTCAGTATAAATATTCAGTCATTACCGTCGAATATCGAATCAAATATCTCCATGTGCATAGTCTGAAGTGTCTGTCTCATCTCCTCTTTCAGCAGGCCCATGCAGAGGAGGAAGAAGAACAGGTGAGTTCCTCTAAAGTTTACGATAACAGTGAACTCAATTCAAAGCTGAGGGGGACCAGTGTTCAGCCATTTTCCTGTCTTTTTTCAAACAGGAAGAAGCTGATGATGACAGGGTAAGAAGGGACACTGTCCTTGGTGCCAAATGTGAAGGGTGTTCATAATAAAAGCAAACAGTATCAGTTCATGCCAGCAGGCATTGTGCCAACATTAGTAGTAGTAAGCAATGCCTGCACTCAGTAGGCGCCATACATGTTTCATTATATCAAGCTAATATTGCATGTGAAATACATTCAGTGGATGTTCATGAAATAACGCTTTCCTTTCTTAGCAGTAGTTGCTGGTTTAGAAGCAGTGCTATGACCAATCTTCACCAGTGCTGCCCAGCCATGTCCGCTTGCCAGATACTTGATCTGACAGTGTCGCCTAACACAATGAGCGCTAACATGAGCTGAACTTGTAGGGTTGCTATTAACTGTCAAATTCATTTACTGTCTGTTTTAATTTTCACCTGACAGCCAGATAAGTAATCATGTAACAAAAGTCTTTTTTCATAGTGGTAGTGGATATTGCAAACTGCTTTGCATCACTTTTAAATCTCTTTGTTCAAACAGTATGGTACTTGTTTTTTGATGTCCATATGACACATGTATACATTTATGGTCTTCCTCGCATCCACACCACAAATATATATATATATATCTATATCTATATATATATATATATCTTTATTCAGTGCCAACTCCTGTATCTTTGGCAGAAGATGGGCAGCTATATTGACTATGGCTGGTCTTTTTTCCCAAGCTACTTATCACCTACTTTTTCCACTGTAGTAGCTGCTCATGCCAATGTGGGATTTGAGTACTTTTTGTCTTGTCATGAACCATTCAAACAAACTCATTTTACAGCCCTTCTTATCTATGATAAGACATTTTAAGGACGACTGTTGATTAAACTTAATTTGCCCCTCAAACAAATTCAGAATTGCTACGATTAACTTTGAACTTGAGACTTTGGCAGTTGGTTTTGTCTGTGAAACATACACCATAGCTCAAACCCCACTGATTGGCTGATGCATCTATTTCCATCTGCTACTTCAGATAGCTGCATTTAGGAACTGACATGTTTCCGCAGTCCGTGTTTCACTTCACTTCACGTCACATCACTTAGACGCGACAGTTTTAGAGGTCCTTCTGCTGGTGTTCACACCAGCCATGTTCCTCAAGCACACACTGTATGGCGTTTGACCACTTCTTTGCCATTTTGTCCATCTCTTGGTTTGCTCCCTCCAGGAGGAAGAGGATTTGCAGTCAGAGGTAACTGTGCGTCGGTGATCGTCTCTTTCTGCGGTTCCACCGTATAGTCATCAGCAGTGTGGGTTTGATGGTGCAGAGGTCAGGGAAGACTGCTCTGGTTGAGTTAGGGTGGGGTGGGGGTCTTGGTCTGCTGTTCCCACTCATCTGTATTCTCTTTGATTTGCTCACTTCAAGACTTCACCCTTCTCTCCCTCCCTCTCTACCTGTTCTCTCTTCAGCACTCTACTCCATTTTTTTTTTTTTTACTATTTTGTTTACCTCTCTCTCTCTCTCTCTCTCTCTCTCTCTCTCTCTCTCTCTCTCTCTCTGCTAACATCCCGTTCCTCATTTCTCCCCAGTCCTGTTGCTGCTTCCTGACAACCTCAACTATCCCCATAGTTTCCATTTTAAACTGTTCTGTAGCGCATGCCTGTGGTGCTCTTTTGCTCCCCACACAGCCTGCTGACCTGCTATCTGTTATTCCTTATAGGAGGAAGAAGAGCTACGACAGCTTGAGGTAGATTCATGTGATTTTTTTTATTACCTGCTCCTAGTCCTCAGTTCGTCCTGTCTTTTTTCAGTCACCTGTGCCTTATAGTCAAGTTCTTGCTTCCTTTGCCACCCCCCTGTATATCAAGCTATTCAGCCTTTTTCTTCACTAGTGTTAGTTGTTAGTACGTCTCGTCTCACCGAGGATATTCCAGGGTATTTGCACAGTTTGCCATGCTGTCAGGCCAAAAGGGACCAATCACATAGCTGGATGACTAGCATGGCATCTGTGGTAACAAAGTTAAGAGTCAGAATAAAGTACAAGGCACATGACAACACTGTTGGCCATACCAAGAGGTTTTGCTTGTAACCTCAAGTGTGTTATATATGCAGTGATGCAGTGATGATTAATCTATGACCTCCAGTGATTGTCTTAATGAAATTGCCAATTTAAGAAACATTCTTATAAAATAACAATGTAATTTTCTTCATAATTGAAGTCCCTTTCATCACTTTTGTTACATTAGTTTGATACTGCCCTCTATTAAGAGTACAATGAATTTACAATGTCCCTTTATGACTCCCTGCCACATCTATTGTCATATTTCACACAAGCTTATATTCATAGACACGTGTGAACATGCACTCACATACAGGGATGTAATTACCACTGTGGACGGGGGAGCTTATTTTTTACTCACTCAGTTTTACAGTTTCAGTTTGATTTACTGACTAAAATTTCTTTGAACAGTGTCTTCAAACTCTCTGACTATCATAATCCAGATGACAGAACACTGATTGACTCATCTAGGTAGCCTTCAGTTATCACAGTGTGCTGATAGACTAATGAGCTTTATCATCAGCTGTAAGTTCGTTGTGGACATTTCTTTTGCCCAGGTTTTGTCAGGGTACATACAGGAAGAACACTGATTTACTGATTTACATTGTACCCCACTCCAACCCAAACCTATGCACTCGCCTGCACACTGTTTTTCACATGGCACATGAAGCTCTGACGACAGGGTTACAAGTTTCGGGACTCTGTCCATGATCGATTTACTTTCCTCACTTTTCCACACAGCACTTAACTCAGGGTTAGCTCCCCTAGAGATTTCAGAACTAACCAGATCTGAAATGCAGCTTTGCCTGCTTTGGAGTGCAACACTGTGAAGCCTCAGTTAATCTAGGTTAAAAAAAAATCTGGTTAAAAAACATCTGTCCTAAGTGCTGTGTTGAAAGGACTCTGCCTCTCTGAGACATTCCAGCCTCTGCCTGATCTTCTATCTCATATGCTTCACTGCTTTGCTTTGCTTTGCCTTCTTTCCTTTCCACCTTTCCATCTATTTTGTCGTTGTTGTCTTACCTTTGTTGCAGGAGCAAGACGAACAAGGCAGTGAGGTAGTTTTTGTGGTTTGTGGCGTCTTGTATTGTTTTGTATTTTGGCCTTATAGACTTTAGAGATTTTCACTGTCCTCCCTCTTTCTTCTGTCTCTCTCTTTCTCTGTGTGTGCTGCATGGACTTGTAGATTTTTCTCCATAGAGATGCCTGACGGTGTGCAGCATGATGAATATGACAATATTTTACTTAAACTTTAGGTGGATTTAGTGAGGTAACAGAAATACCAGTCTAAACTACCAGTCATAAAGACCATTAGGTTGGCTATTATCATAACTTCTTGTTGATGTTCACATACTAAACAATACCTTATTTAATCTTCCATAGGAAGAAGAAGAGGCTGAAGTACAAGAGGTATATTTTGATTTCACTTCTCCATGTTTTGCATGGTGTGAAACCTATTGGGGTTTTTGTGCATGATCTGATTGCATACAAAGACTGTATGTACAGGTTTATGTAAACTTCTCTACTGTCTCTCCCAAAGGCAGCCTTGCATCATGCGGTTCAGTGCACAATTACTTCAGAGATGACGCCACACAGTATTTGTTGTTAGTTCAGTGTTGTGGTGGGTCTTACGAAGCATTGATGTAGGCATTTTCTGTGAGTCTGCCAAGACAGTTTTACTTTTTTGTTTTGATGCCATAAGAACAGGTGGAAAGTTTCGTTGCCTGTGTGCACATGAGCATAACTTGGACATGTTTGTTCTCAGTTTGTGTATGTTGCACGGTCAGGGGATGCACTGTCTTGACAGGGGGGACCTGTCCTTTTCTTTCCTCTTTTTAAAATTTTTTTTTAAGAAGTCATGGCTTTTGCTTCTTTTTGCCAAGAGCACTCTGAAACAAAGTGGATGTGACAAGTTCCAAAGAGGATGGAGGAGATGGAGCACCTCTTGTCACTGTGCAATACTAGGAGGGAAAAACAGTCTTGTTACTGCCTAATTTGTTTCCAGGTCGTGTAGATCTGTTTGTGTGATAGTGTTTTGGTACTATACCTTATGTTGTACAACTGGATGGAATCAAATTATCATTGCATCTAATTATAGATAATGATGTCAACTCCCTTTGTCCCCCAGTGAGCGAGTTGTTTACTTCAAGAAGGCAGTCATCAAACTGTACTAACAAGGAACAGTCAGTGCAGCTTGAGTGATTGCACTTAAATACAACATATAACATGTCGTTTCAGAATTTAAAACATCTTATAGGGTGCCCCCGTCTTAAGCACCATTCTTGTCTCACAAAGCTCATCTCAGAATATGTGGAAACCCGCAGGTCATTAGTTTCCTTAGTCTCTCTCGTTCCCTCCGTCTCCACTTTTGACTGCACTTCTCTCGGATTACTTCTCCATTTTTAACCAACCCATCGCTACAGCCACTAACATGTGAAGTCCTCTCACCTTCCTGCCATTTGGACGATGACTTCACACTACTCCCTTCTTTCTTTTTCTTTTTAATGTGCCAAAGGAAGAAGAAGAAGACTTGGAAGAAACACAGGTAGTATTACAACAAACTGCTTGATCTGCTTGCAGAAAAAGTCTTGTTTCATTCTTATTAAGAGGATGGCTGTGTGTGGGACACAAATACACAAAACATGTTGATGGTTCAGCCCCAGTAGTGACTGGTTTATGTTGGATTTCGTAGTCTGGGTAGAGCAGCAAGAGGCAAGATAATTGGTTTTGCAGAGAGGAAAACTTCTGCCTGTTATATATCATCTATGTAATCTTTTTTCTTAAATCCATTAATCCCCCTGCAGTGGATCTGACCAAGGTCAATGAGGTGAAGGGGTGAATTTTCACTGGGCACTTTCAACAAAACTGACTAATTTGCCATCAGAATAGTTAAAAATATGGTGTAATAACCTAAAGAATGACAAAGCAACTTAAAAAACTGATTTTAACACATTCTTGCTGATTGTCTACCTCAACCATCTTTAATTGCTTTCCTTAACTACATGATTATTTCTTTTTGCAGGAGGAAGAGGCTGAGTAGTTGAAGCCAGGAGACGTGGATGATGTTGACTTACTACTGTCCAGGTAAAATGCATTTTCTCTCATCGCCGTCTTGTTTTAATGCTTCTGTTTTACCACTGGAGGGCAGTACAACATTATGTGAACTGGTTACAAACATCACCACAGCATGAATAAATCCCCTTTTATATTTGGCATTTATGTAACCAGATTAATTAAACAGATAAACACGTATGCTTTTGTGTTCCTTTTTGACCCTGCTGTCAAATCAAAGGCCACTGTATGGTAACAATTACTCAACGTGTCTGCTTTATCTACACTGCACACTGTCCCTATGAAGTAGCGGTATAATATTCATTATAATGTCATGTTCTTGCCTCAACATATAAGATGCATAAATCTGCCGATACTCTTCTTGCTTCACCTTGCTTGTCTTTTGTTTTCCGTTGACATGCACTGAAACAAAATAATGCAGCAGCCTGTTTACAAAGGACTGCCACTGTTGTCTCCATCTGCAAACAGCTTCAGTGAGCACACACAGTGCCTGGGGATCATCTGGAGCTATAACAAAAACATCTCACAATTCCTTTTTTTTTTTTTTTTTCTTTGTCCCTCTGAGGCAGAGACAGGGATGATGATGATGATGGTGAAGATAATAATAATAATAATCCTAATCTTCAAAGCCTGTCCTTCAGTTCCACAGTGCATGTCAGGCATCTATGACCCACTGCAGGAAGAACCACAATGCTGGTTTTGAAGGAATGGCAATGCTTCTCTCCCTCCTCCCTCTGCTGTCTCCCAACCCCTGCGAGCCCCTGTCACGCCTTGTTAGAGGAAGCTGCTAAGTGAGCTTCAGATTTGCCTCTAGAGGAGCAGGCACGCTAGGTGGCACAACCATAGCGGTGGTGGTGGCTCCTTCAGCCACCACAGACAACTGGGAAGTGTGTGACCTCGTTTTTTTTTTGTTTTGTTTTTTTCATTTGTTTCAGCCTGAAGGAGCCTCCTGTCCTGTCTTTCCCTGACCCCTGATGCTTGACCCACTCAAACCCCTCAGACAGCCCCGTCCACCACTCCCCAAGGCCGTACTGGACCCCACTGGAAACCGTCGGTCATGTGCTTGAAGGCGTCAATCCAAACTGAGTCCTAACCCACATATGCAACCCCCATCCCTTTTGACTGCAATGTTGACTTAATTTTTATATTTTGCGTGTAGAGTCATACTGTAATGAAAATGTGCAGAGTAGCCTAGAGGCGTCCGTTTGTTTTTAATGAGTAGCTTTTGTAAAATGCACCAACAGTTATGTTGTTAAATTCAAACATATTTCTCATGTTTTACTTTTAGAGATTCTAGTTTTCTAACACAAAGAGGCAGTGACCTTTTCAAACAAAAAATACTCCCTTGGCATACCTTAGCGTGTGCCTCCTGGCTTTCAGATTCAGAGGTTCACAACTCACTCTTTAGCAAATGTCCTGTACTTTCATTACGATGTTGTGCCATGATGACTCCTTCAAACAGCTGAACGTATGAAAGCAAACTACGACTCCTAATGGCCACATGAGAAAGAAAATACACACATCCTGCAAGATTGCAAACTACTCCACCACCACCACAATTACTTCTGCTAATACTACTGTCTAATCAATGCACTTTGTTGAATGAAGAGTAAAACATGTGACTAAGACCGTCCTGGATGCAATTGAAAATGCAATAAAGTAGACTGGTAAAAAAAAAAGAAAACCTCTGTGGTTCTATTTTTGTTTTATTTTAAACTCTTTTGTTGGCATATTTATGAATCAATGGACCATTGTGCTGTCTGAGCAGTGTTCGGGCCAACAGGAAAGCAAATGCCTTGTCCCTTGAGATTCTGAATAGAGGTGGAGGGGAATGTACACCATTATTATTAGATGACATGGGAAGAAATGGCCTGGCATGAACTGTAGTTATCTTACTGAAACATCTAAGCATTGTTAATATGCTAAATATACCTATAATAGCCTGTCATCTAGGCAGGACCACCACTTTACAGGAACTAAAAATAAGAACTGGGGAATTTGCTCTTTGTTTAATTTCGAGAGTCAAGACGCAAACTCAGAGTAGAGTAGGCGTAGAGTTGGAAGGTCGCAGTAAAGTACTCTGATCCTTTACTCAAATAAAGTATAAACAGGAAAATGTATTGAAAGTATCAAAAGTAAAAGAACTCAATAGAGAGAAAAAGCCCCCGTGAGTTACAATATTAGGTTGTGAATACTGATGCATCATTGCTTTAAGCAGCATTTTACTCTTGCACCTGAGGTGAAGCTAATGTTTAACCTAATACTTAATACAAAGTCTGGTAGTTTAATCCAGCAGTTCTCAGCCTAGGGGTAAACTCTTCCTCAGAGGGTAACGACAAATCTGAGGGTTCATGAGATCACAATGAGGAAGGAAAGATGATAAAACAAAGTTCTGCTACACAAACTTTTCTTTTTTTGTGTGGAGGATATTGGATATGTTTTCTTCTTTGGGCCTTCAATGTGACAAAGGACCCTTACTTGACACTGACTTTTTAATTTGTTTTTATTGTTTAACAATCGTTTGTATTACTAAACGCTTATGATATGTGTCTTGATGTAAAATGTTCATCTGAATAAAAAATAACTATAGCTATCAAATACATGTAGTGGAGTAAAACATAGAATATTTGCCTGTGATTTGAAATGGAGCTGAAGTTTCAAGTAGAAGCCACTTGGCTTCATGTATGTCAAAATAAACTTAAGTACATCACTTGAGTAAATATGCTTTCTGCAGGAAATATGTCTTTGCTAAAGCACTGAACGCAAATAAGATGTCATGCATTGCACTGGCTTTGACAAAATATGTAAACTTAAAGTTTCCAAATGTTTTTTTTTTATTTCTTAAATTACCAAATAGGTCATTCTTCTTTTATCATTCATTATTCAGTGTGTCCAAATGCATTCATCTGAAGAGGGTGGGGGGTCTAGTTATAGGGCCCCTGGGAAATAGGGATTTACAAGGGACATTGTTTGCAGAATGAGTCACACTGTGTGTTTACATCTGCACAGTACAAAGTTCCCACCGAGTGTGGTAATATTTAACGGGACAGCTTTGCTTGATAGAGCACCATGGCATGAGGAAGAAGCAGCATCACTGACATGTATCCACTGTATGTGACGTTCGCTGCTGATCCACAGAGACGCCAGACTGAGGTGAGCCAGACAAACTCTGGGATTTATTGATAGTTATTGTAAACTTAACCTCAACCTCAATTTTAGTCAGGAGATGCGACTTTCTGCCTTGTGTGAAAGAAATGGTTCAGAGACAGGTGCCGTGCAACAAGTTACATACAAGATCTCAGTGATTTTACTGGTTAACTTGGTGTTTTTGAGTAATAATACAAGCTGTAATTGTCGCACTTTGACAACACAGAAATACTCTTTACATGTGTGGAAGAGAGAGAGAACTTGATGTTTCTTTCATGGAGTTACAGTCCTATCTGTGGTCATAGAGACAAGAGATAAACGGTTAACAGATGGTTTGTTCAGGTGTCGTCACATTTGCTGTAATTTGCTTTGAGTCTTCTTTTAAATGAATGATTTTTGGAAAGGCATGAACGCACAAGGATGAATTAAACTCAGAATAATAAAATGAGAATGAATCTAAATTTAACAAAAAAGGATTTATTACCTTTTTACCTGTTTTTCTTTTCTTAATTTAATTGTATTACCAGCTAAACTTAAAAGACAAGCTACAGAGGATGCAAAAAAAAAACAAAACAAAAAACCACCTGAGATTATGATAAAATGTGGCCCGATATATGGAATAATTCAATTATTTTAATTTCAGGATCATCCAGCATTGAACAATGGTGGTTCATCTGTTGGTGTTCCTACTTTCATGCAGGATTCAAGGTGAGAGTTCAGCTCATGATTTTTACGAAGATATAGGGGTACTGGAAATAGAGAAGTAATCCAACCGTCCCCATGGATTGCCATATTTGGTAGACCTGTTGGCAAAAATATTTCAGTAATTTACCTCTCCAATAGCCAGTTGCAGAAAACTATTATTATGAGACTTCAGTTCATGACAAACACAGGAGCTTGTTTGACTGGAGTTGTGTCACAGAGGCCAGTAATGTGCTTGTATTAATGGCCACATTCAGTGCCGTGGTGTGTTTAATAGCGGAACCCTTCAGATTAAACCAACAGACAATCTAATTAGAAGGCCTAATGATCTATTTGCACTTTATAATTAATTTTCTTTAAAATGGCTGCCTATCTAGTTAACAGTAAGATGTTGCCGGTGGTCAGGGGACTTCAGAGTCACTGGTTCATGGTCCCAATAGGAGCACGCACAAATTATGCTCATTAGTCTGCCATTCTCTGATTGCAATGAAAAGGAATAGCTGTATAGGGTGGCCTAGATATTTCTCAGACCTAATTTCCTAAACGGATGCATAATTTATGACTCTGCATGCTGGCTGTAGAAGGTAACACAGTTAGCTCACCACAAACAAGTTATACATCACCCTGAGTACTGTGGCATAAACATGTTATTTCATATTTCACGGTCATGCCATTAATATCAATTCCTTTTCTCCTTCATTTATCAGCAACAAAAAGCCACAAAGATGTGCCGGAATTTATCTGTGTGCATGTGTCTCCGTGTTTATGCGTGTATCTGACTAATGTTTATAGAGTAATTGAAGAGTAGGTCCTCGCAGTACACTGTACAGCTGGTTATGGATGATTGCTCAGAGTCTGTTCATCAATTTTAGCCCCAACCGTGCAACTGCTTGTAGCTTCATCAAGTTCTGCAGGTTCCTGTTAAATGTTTACCCTGCAGAGCGATGCTGTGGCCTGTTGCAGGCAGCTACTAATGAATTTACACTCTTCTCCTTTGTCAGTATTTCTTCCCTAAATCCTATTTGCCCTCATTCATCCTGACAAGCCAAATCGCCAATCTCTCTCTGGACAGCCACAGTAAGAAGCAGATTTAGGGAGTTGTGCTGTCATTCTCCTTCTTTGTCTCTTTATCCCTTTCAGGCTTTGATGTCTCTCTTTTTCTCTTACTATCATTTCATCTCTTACTTGCACCCTCCGTGTCCTGAATGTTCTGTCAAAGTTGTCTTGAGGAGATATGCATTGGGTCCTCTGTGATGGGAAGGTTTTGATTTGTACACCGAAGCATTAACCCATATTCACTCTGACCAAGCTGAATGTATCCATACTTACTGGCCACTGACTCTACTCTACATTAATGGTTTTTCCTTCTCCTTGCATACACTAATTTCAATCTATCCCCCCGAGTCTCTGTGTATGTCAATATACTGATTGGATGTTTTCCTTCTGATTTCTACTGCAAATGTGATCTTGCTGTTTATGTACCCTGGATACATTTTTATTTGGTCTGGAGTCAATTTGTGTTGAAAAAAGTGAAATATTGTCCAATCCTGTTAAACTTGTATTGATGTTATTGACAACTGTAGCATTTGACAGTTGTTAAATTGTGCATCTTTAAAATATACATTGCTTTTGTAACCCATCCCATAAGTAGACGTGTGTGGTTTACATTTTGTATATTGTAAAACCAGCCTCTTAATTGTGATTGGCTTAATGCTTTTCATTTACATTTACATTTATTTACTCAAATGGCAGACGCTTTTATCCAAAGAGACCTACAAACCTAAAGCCTCATATAATTTAATATAAAATTGAGTTATATATTGTTGCCAGGCAACCTCACTATGACAAAAGGCCATTTTCATTTTGGCTTTTATACAAATTAAACGATATACAACGTGTTAATTTGTGAGCTGAGACAGGCTAGGTGTTAAGCTAAGCTAACCGGCTGTAGCTTCATATTTACCAAACACACAAGAGAGTGTCAAACTATTCCCTTCAAGGTAGTTCAGAAGCAGTGCGCATAACTGATGCTATGGTGTTTTGAATCGTTTTCACTTCAGATTCACTACAAGATAGATGTCACTTCAGTTACAATATTTTATGTCTGTCTCTCCTTGGACCTTTAGCAGTTGGAGCTCAGATGAAGCTGTCACCTGAAACATTAACCGTCCTACGAGGGGAGGAGGCCCGCTTTACCTGCAGCCCCAACACCCAGTGGACCGCTATGGTGTGGCTGCTGGACGGCACAGTGGCACTCACCATCTCAAAGTTGCATGGTGTCCTGCCATCCACCAACACTAATGTGACAGCTGAGAAAAGCCAAATCTCAAAAGACAGCTGGGTATTTGTCCTGAAGAGCACAGAGAGGAACAACCAGGGACAAGTGACCTGTGACCTCCAGGACTTTGATAGGAAAACAGCAAGCCTGTTTGTACAAGGTCTGTATGGTCATATGTGAGCATATGTTTGCGTGTGTGAAAGTCAGAAGAGGTACTGTGTGCACGTGTGTGTTTTGAATTGAATTTCAAAGGCTTTTTGTGCAGCCAGGTTCTCTCAGGGATACTCACTTTCTTGCAAACACGAGTATTTACACAACACACACACACACACACACACACACACACACACACATATGGAAAGGAAACCAAGCAGATGGCAAGTCTCTTGAAAACCATTGCAGTGTGAGAGAATGCAGAAATAAACTGAATTTAACCTTGACAAGGCAAAAAGCAGTGTGGAAAAAAAAGAAGAGAAAAAAAAGAGGTAAATGAAGGGACTAAGCAAAAGTTGTGTAGCTGCTTTGATTCTGTCCACCCACACACTGCTCTCTCTACTAAAAAAAAAAAAAAAAGAGACACAAAGAATCAGAGAAAAAAAAAACATAGCATTTGTTTGTAGAGTAGGGTTCAGAGAATCAAAGTTTTCTGCTGCACTAGTGCCTGAGTGATCAATCATGGTGTATATCACGGGTGGGAAATCATTTGGGTCCGGGTGGTGGAGTACAGTTACCCTGGCGTGTTTGATGGTTCTTGTGACATTGTTAATGACAGTGTGGGTGTGGTGCCGAGGACAGGAATCGATTGGCCCCAGATATAAATACCAGTTGGAAAGTGCTGAACTCCATGGCAGTCAGAACAGGCAGCAGCTACAACCAATCTCCTCTCCTCTCCTCTCCTCTCCTCTCCTCTCCTCTCCTCTCCTCTCCTCTCCTCTCCTCATTTAGTGTTTATTATGCAGATGCTGTGCCAAAGGGGTTATGCTGTGTGAGGAGGACTGGGTGGCACATTTGCTGAAGAGTTACGAGTCAGGACTTGATAAAAATCTGTTGTTCTCTGCACTTCTAGATGGAGTTGTTATCTGTAGCAGGAACTGCAGTGAGAACCAGCATTTTAACAAGCGGGATTCCTTATAGTAATTACCAAAGAAAAACACATCCAAAACAACTTAGAGTCATTTCTGCACTTCATTTGGCCCCATCATCATCATTCAGTCTGAGTTTCTTGGGAGAGCACAGAAAGATAAATCTATATTTCCGCCTTAACTTGTGGAATTAATTAAATTGAAAAAAAGTCATAAAATAGGTAAGGTGAGAATATTGTTTGTTCTGCCATGGCCATCTAGCTAACTGGACCAATATACCAGTGTTGATAAACACACAATGGATCTTATGGATCTTAGGGATTAAACATTATCCCTTCCAGTTGCTCACACATTCACTCAAATGCATTATAACAGCATTAAACCAAGTTAAATGTGTTATATAAAGATGGCCTATGTTATAATTAAAGCTCAGCATTTTTACTATATCTGGCTGGAATATTTATTATTTTGCTATACTTATCATACATTTGGAAATTCTGTGAAAATGATTATTACAAGAATATATTAAGATTAAAAATTAGATTTTAAATTCTTTGTCACTTTAGCGGTAAGAAAAAGAGGTTGTTCCAATACAACCAATCCTATTTTTAAGAAGAAATGAATGGATGGTGTTGATGTTTCTTTCTCTAGGTCAAGTTTAAAAAAAAAAAAAAATCTAATAACAGTATGCAAAAAGTGAACTGAGAGCTCAGCTTAAAAAAAAAAAAAAAAAAAAAAAATCAGCGTGGAAACATCCGCTCTGCAAAAAGCGAGAGGAAACAAAACCAATGACCCATCGCCTCCAATATATTATGGAGAGAGCCCTCATTGCTGCCAGTGCCACAAATCCCCACTGACATATGCAGCCATTAACAGTAGTGTATGGTGAATCAGGCCCTCCAGTGTGGATGCAGAGGATCACTATGGCCTGACACAGCCTCTGAATTAATTGTGCATCCTGGCACGCCCAGTTAACAGTCAGCAACTCTGCCTGTGATTTGTGTACTGCAGCTCAAATATACTGTTGGAATAGAGCCACAAATCCACACAGGCCTGGTTGACTCCGTGTGCTACCATCCACACTCCCTGCTTTAATTGTCCAATATGAAGATGGTGTAAATATGACTACATGCTCCCGCTAGCTCTCGCCGCTCCTTCTCTGCTTATTCCTCTTACTCACTCCAACTCAAACACACAAACCTTTCACTTGAACTAATCAATATGCGCTCATGACTATAAAGAGGATCTGCAGATGGCTAGAGCTGCAGAAAAGGAGAACACTTTGATATAAATCAGAAGAGTGAACATGCATGTGAGTAGTGCCCCTCTCATTTGCAAAAAAATCACACCCACACATAAAGTGCCCATGTTATATACTGTTCATGTAACACACACGCATACACACCAATCCTACATACGCACACGTAAAAGTCTATAAATATTGCCCTCAAAGTGGCAATTTCCCCTTTGACGACCCCTGCTGAAAAATCACCGAAATTAAGAGTTCGCTGGGGGCTCACGGCCTCTCAGAGCCCGCCACCGCAGCCCACAGTCTTCACTTTCCCTTCAGTGATTAACAAACCTTATGAAACCTTATTTCAGGGATCACTTAGATCGGAGCTTTGGGAGGAAGTGCTGATGTCATTCTTTTTCTATTCAGATGTATCAATCAGCCGTGATCGCCCAGAGCCCCTCAGTCAGTGCAAATGAGGCTGCTGGTTCCTCGCCAACACTTTATCCACCCGTGCCGAGATTCTATCCAAGAGCAGCTGGAGTCCACTATCAGAACCGGTCTCTGTAAGAATTGGACGGTACGATGTTTATGACACCAAATCAGGCATCAAATAAAGGCCCCTGGAGAAAAGGGACAGCCAATGATTTGTACTAAACATCTGCGGATATGAAACTAAATCACCACAGACATGTCATTCGCTTAGACAAAGCACTGGCGCTTCTGTAATTATCTTTCTGTCTATAGCAATTGTCTGTTGCATCCACCGCCTTTCATTCTGCTAGATAATAACTTCAAATATGAGATACTGTATCTCCCAGGGCCTTAAGTGGCTTATTTGGCTGTCAGGGAAGGAGATGAAGGGGAAAACGCATTCGTCAGGCAACTGAGACTTTTGAGACATGCGATCAATCACCCGGGACGAATGAAATCCATCTTCAGGCCAACTGGAGAAGTGATGCTCATCTTTGGGTAAAGATAAGAGCATGAAGCTGCATGAATTTCAAAGGAGACTGTCGATGAAAATCAGTTAGACCTACTCACACTGGTGCATATGCATGAATATACAGGCATACATACAGTATACTGTGCATGTGTGTGGGCACATAAAAAAGAAAAAATTCAACTTTGTGAATGTACTTTCTTCTGATTGCAGAAAAGGGCAGCGTGAAAGTCTTTGGGGACAATAAGTTGGCTTTCCAGGGCCAGTCAGTGCTGTTTGAATGCCAAGCAGTAGGGTGGTACCCTGAACCCCGTCTGCAGTGGCAGGTGAATGACAGAAAGGTAAGTACTGCAACCAGACATGCTCATCATATTCATCTTTATAGTGAAATGGGTCAACGTTTTGGGTATTTTCCTTGTCTAAACTGAGGGATGAGGATAGATGATGTTGTATGCTGTACAGATTGTAAAACCCCTTTGAGACATGTCACTTTGAGAACTTAAAAAGCAATTTTATATCCCTAATCAGAATACACTAATGCCAAAAAATTGTTTATGTGAAAAAAATTTCACAGCTGCCTTATTTTTACGCTCCAAAAAACCCAACCAAAGCATATGTACTGCTATCTATTTATTGGCTGTAACTTACCCTAATACAAATAAAATGTACTCAAGTGCATTTAGTTTATAGTATCCCAAAAGCCCCAAAATTATGTTAAAAACACTTTCTTCATTGCCTCTTTCAAAACTTATTAAAACATTTTACTCACAATAATTCACAGTTAACATTTAAACTCAAAACTACTTTCTTCTCAAGTATATTTATATTTGGAAGAGGTGGCTTCAAGTCTCTTCCTTTGGGAAACTGGCAGGTTGTCACGGTGATGAGTGCACTGCTTTTAGAGGGGATGAGAGGAGCTGATTTGATTGACCATTAGTAAAGTCCATCCCTTTTACTGTACCTACTTGTAATGTATTTCTGCTATGACAGGAAATTCTGTCCTGCCTCTGAATAGAGTGGGAGTGGTGCTGTCAATGCAAGTTGTTCTTGTTCCTTAGGCTGAACCGATGCTAACAAATCTGAGACAGCTCCATCACCTTCAAAAAGCTCAACTTTTTAAAACTTTTCATTTACAAAATGTGACAGGCAGACTCACCCTCAGTCCTATACAGTAAACATTTATGGGTGAACTGCTCCTTTAAGCTCAGATACATTTGGCGTACTTACAGAAAAACTCTGAAAAAGTCTGGCAAGTTAGAACGTAGTCATCCCAATTAGAATATACTGTAAGTGATAGTAATCGTCTCTCTCTCTGTGGGGAATGGTGTGGAGGTGAGCCAGGGTGAATACAACATCAGCAGTGAAGAGTCAGGGAAGAGCCTCTTCACTGTGAGCAGCAACCTCAGTGTGACGGCCGCAAAGAGCTCTTATGTGTGCTGTCTGGCCTCCGTGTCTGCCCTCCCCACGCCACTGAAGAGCAGCGTCCGCCTGACAGTGGGTGAGACTGTAACACAGCCATCGTGTTTCACATTAAAATAATACACACAAATGCACAGTGAGAGCCGTCTGTCAAGCCTCTCTTTGTTCTGTCCTAGTTTAGATCTCTGTCTCTACATTTTGTGTGTTTCTCTCTCGTCTTTTTTTTTTTGTTTCATTTTGTTCTCTCCCTTTTTTTGGGGGATGCTTGTGAATCATCACTCAGCATTATTGTTGAAGGGGAGAGTGGAATAGAAAGTAGCTGCCAGATCAACACTGCATGAGTTTGCATCACAGCCACTACAGCGGAGCTGAGGTTGCAAACCTCTGTAAGGCCCGCAGCTTCAAAATACAAATGTTGCATTATTATTTTAGTAATGTTCCCTTTGCAGTTGTGGTTGTAACACTCTCTTGAAACCTAAAAATTAAAACAGGAAATTAAACACAGCTTTCTTCACACTAGGTCGGCAAATCTGTGATTGAATTGCAAGGTAAAAACACTGCTTCAGCGTTTTTTTTTTTTTTTTTTACTAAAACACTGATGTGACCTTCTCTCCCTCAGTTGCAGAGGTGGTGCAGGAAGGAGACGACTGCACAGTCCCGCTGGCAGTAACGGCCTCCCTCTCTGCTCTGCTGCTGCTCCTCCTGCTCTGCATCTGCACTGTCCTCTGTTACAGACAAAGGAGACAAGCAAGTAGGCACTTTTCTCTTCCTTAAATTGCTCTAGGTGAAAAAAAAAAAACCTCCCCTCCTCCCCCTTCCCTTTTCCAGTGCAGAAACTGTGATTAAAGTATAATGAAGGAGATAGGTGGTTACACGCTGTGACTCGGCACTGCCCTGCGCTGGCCTTCACCAAGGGCACACGATATTTTTTCTGACAAAGGCAGAACATTAGTTGTCAGCAGAAAGCTTTATTTCTCGGGCAACAGCAGCACACAAAGATGTTGGAGAGGTATGTGCATGAGTGCAGGGCTGCCAGTTTGAATCCCGAAACAACTGGGAAAATCAAGACAGGAAGAAATAATGACTATCAATCCTGAACATCTACTGCAGAGGAGCAGGGCATGGTCCAGGCATATCACTAGTTGGACAGTTTGTGCAAGGCAGCTTTCAGGTGTTCAGTCCAACTGAAACTAAATTGGATTTTTCAGCATACAGTGAGTCAGATGCAGCAAACTTAACAACTTTAAAAATGTACTTGCATGTGTAATTCTGGTCAGTTAGATGTTGGTGTGGTCATTACTCATCCACTTGTAAGCTACAGTTTACAGGGCAAGTTTTGTCACTACATTCCCCTGCTGTGTCTCCATCTGCTGGGCTGCAGCCTGCTGGCTCCACTGTCAACTATTAAGTTAAATAAATCACTTGAACATTAGGTTTGTCTGGAAAAGACATGACTAAATATGATTTTGGCAAGACTTGAAAGTCTGAAATCTAAGTTTTTTTTAAAAGTGTTTACTGAAGTAGCATACCTTACCTCATTTGTAATCATATTCATTACACAGTGTAAATTTATTTCCTTGGGCATCAGAAACTGGACAGTTATGGAGCCAACCACAGTGAAGAATAAGTCACAGCAGAAAAACTAGTATATCTTTGTTTATGCACTTTATTTTGTAATTTCTATTTTTTGTTAGTTGTTATAGTTTGAAGTTTGTCCTACTGTACTTTTAATGTGCTACTACAGTATATAAACTACCAAGCTAGTAACAGTTGTTTCACTCCCACAGGACCTGCAGCCTCTTCACTGCTGGTGTTTGATTTAATAAAAGTTGTTGCAGAAAAAAAAGATAGGTTGTAATTTCAGTGAGCCTCCCCTGTATAAATAAAAGGGGCTGTGTCTCGGCCCTGGGTTTATATCCTTAAACCTTGATAGTTGCGTTGGTGGGAGCATTCTGATAAAGGCTGAGATGTGAAAACAAGTTGACAGTTGTGTGTTGGGAATGCAGTGGCCTTGGACAGGATATCAACCTGTTTGCTAAAAGGATTACAGTTTTTGACACACTGGCAGAAATTGTACCTTGGGGAATGAGAGGTTCTGAATCACACCTGGTTCGTGCCTGATGAGTCGGTATGTTTGACTGAAGCGCTGTGCCACACAGAAAGGACACAGCGTATCTCACGAGTTAGTTAGTCCAACAAAGGAAGTCAGACAGTGTTTTTTTTTACTCTATTGCTGAGTTAGATTAGGAGATTAATACCTCTCTCACGTCACACATCTACTTCTCATCAAAAAAAAACAAAAAAAAAAACCCTAAGCATAATTCCCAAAATGTTGAACTATTCCTTTAAGTTGAACTTTTGTTTTTAAAGTTGAAAGGTGACTAAGGCAGCACCAACTCTTCCTTCACAGCCCTCCAGGTCTTGCATGGGTCAGGAAATGCTATAAACCCATTAATAAGGTTTTAAAATCACCACACAGTGAGACAGTTTTACTGCAACTCTTTTGGAGCTCATAACCCGACCTGGAATATTTGTGATGTGGCCAGGCTACTTGTCACCTCTCCAAGCAGAGAGGTCGATACCTTGGCGAGGTGCGGAAGTGCAGTGGCGTGATGTTGTAAAAAGCCTGGCCAGGAAAGCAGGACGTTGCAGAGATGTTTCCTGAGTGCCATCTCTGAGGGGATCGTTGCTCTAGCACAAGGAGCAGGAGGAGGCCTGTTTGTGTGCGATAACAAAAAGTGGCCCTGAGTCACACATTAAGAAGTCACTGTAATCCCTGTGACTGATTCTGGACCATTGCAAATCATGGCCATGGTTTAGAGCTAAGGGATTATCATAAAGCAGGTGTGACCTTTCTCCTTCGGCTGCTGATTCTGTACCTGAAACGTCTAATACCTCCTTCACCGTCGTCCTTGATTCAGTCTCAGTATCGTTAATGTAACAATCCCTGAGCAAGTTAAATTAACTTCATGAGGAGATTTCACATGTTAGAGGATGTGGCTTGCTTCCAAGTCACTAAGCTTTTCTTTGGGTAATCCACCTCAATGGGGAACAATGTATGCTTTGTAATTATTTAAAAAATAGAAGGGATCTAATATAGGCCCCCTCAAAGACTTTGGCCAGCATGACAGCAGGGATTTAAAATATAATGACAAAGGCAATTTCTCTCCCTGTTAAAGAAACACTTTATACCTCTCCTGGGGCAAGCACCATCTGCACCATTGTTACATTGTTGTATTTTTGCTGTGGCCAGGAGGACCTCTGGCAAAGACAACCATGAAGCCGTGTTACAAAACTCATTAACACTCAGCTCCAGCTTTCACTGTTGAACTGACTGGAGGCTATGATAGTAGTGCAGAACCCAAAACTAATAAACAACAGGACATTTACAGCTTTCATATTGTAGATGCAGTGAGCTAGCACAATGGGTCTGTGGTCAATGCAGTGAGAATGATTAAGTTAACGTCTGATGTTCTGTAAACTTTATGCCTCTTTTTTTTTTTTACCTTTCAGAACCAAGTCCACAGGCGGCCATATGGTAAGATTTAAAAGCTCTTTTTCTAGACTCATTCTGCTTTATGAGGCTATTTTTAAACAATGAACACATTGGATTTTTTTCACTTTTCTGAACTAAGAAAAAGAACTTTGAGACAAACTGTGGCATCTTAAGTGAAAGTGACTTTCTCGTAGAGGGAGAAGCTTCAAATAATCTGTGGCAGAAGCAGAGACATGCAGGCCCGGCTGCGTTGAGCTCCTTTTATTCTTTACATAAGCTACTATAATATGAGGCCTCAGCGTGAATCTTAGTTAATACATACATCTTATTTCTGAGCCTGAATGGACTTTTATTGTTCCTGATAATAAAAGAAAACTGAAGACATGAATTTGAAATTGCATGCATTAAATAGCCATTACAGTTTGTAGCAACTTAATTAAGATTCAAATTGTCATTAGCTCATTTAAGAAGATATATCACACATTGTATTTGTCAGCACTTTCCATGCAGCTGAAATACAATTTATAGCTTTTCCACTGAGCACACTGAAGAGAGAGTTGAGTACATTGGTTGGGGCTAATAAAATGCAGTGATAAATGATGATGATGTTCATTTTTTATCTATCAAAGCACTTTATGATGAAAACAATGCAGCAGCCTCTGATACAGTGCAGCAGCTTTATGAGAAAGTAAAATTGTCTGTTCACCGCAGCATAGCCTCTGACAGTGTAGCTCTGCCGTACCCCAGCTAAAGGTTACTTTTTCCATTGGACCGTTCATTTGGGTATTTGCAGGTTCGACCAATCAGAGGTTGGGAAACGCTCGGTTGCTGAGGTGACAGCGGGGGAGGTCAACCTGGGATACTCTAGTGAGGGCCCCACAGGTAAGAGAGCTACATGTAGTTCACCATGACAACTACAACTGTAAAACAGAATGACACTGCATATCAGAGAGTAAAGAGAAATATTTCGGTAATTTAGTTATAGTAAGTAGGTTACTACTATGCTAACTGCATACGTAGGTCACAGTTTTATTACCACTTGATCAACAATTACTTGATGAGCTACAGAGGTTTTAATTAACATGTCAGGCTAATATGACAGTAGTAAGTTTATAGTTTCCTCACAAACCTCTATAGCGGTCATTTGTGGCACATCTGTGCTCTGCTTCTGACAGGTCACTGGTAAAGGTCAATGAACTTCATAGATTACTGAAAACTGCTTCAGTCACTTTAAAGGACCTTTCCAGTGTGTTTGCATCTGTCAGCTTTAGCTTCTTAACTACAAATTATGTAAACTTTACATTTTACAATATTCTTTAATGCATTCTACCTATTTTTTAGGTTTCTGGTTGTTTGTTTCCTATAGTTTCAGGAATTTATTGGTTTCATGTCATTTCCATACAATATGAAAATCAATATTTTGCGTAATATAAAGTCATGTAACTGAACATAAAATTTGTATTTTTATTTTTTGTCAAAGTTAATGGAGCTATTTGGAAGTTTTGCAATCGCTACATAGCCAACGTTAGCATAACAAACTTCATTTCTTTACTCGCCAATAGCTGTTTCCAGCGGTGGAAAGGACCACCGGTCTTTTCTTCTACTGAAGTTAGCATGCTAACCAGCTAGCCATGGTCTGTCTTGTGACTTTCCCATAGAGACTCACTGCAGCCTCCAATCTGCCCAACTTTGACAAAAAATAATACAGACGTGATGTTCACTGTGACCGATTACACAACTCAATCATATTTCAATAGTCTGCTAATATATTTTGATATTGTACAGAAAGCAGTGGAGGCCAATGGATGTGTGGAATGGCAGACATTTTCTAAAACACTGCAGAATGGTTTACAGGATAGTTAGCTGTAATATTGTGGTAAATTGACTAAACATCCAAAAATGATTGGTTTATCACCTTATTATTTATTAGTAACATACAGTGAACTTCACAGAAGTATTAGCCTATGTGGGTGAGGTACTTGCAAATTGGCTTTAATGAAATGGTCAATCACAGTTAATTGAGCAGCTGCAAAACACAATGCTCGTTTGAAAATCAAGCAAATCATATTTAATTTAATTTTTTAAATTCTGTTTTTCAGACAGAAACAAAAGATACATTTAAAATCAGGATGACGTGCCTACTTTGTACACATCTCAGACCTCTGAGCCACTAAATCGCTTGAATCCTACTATTTTGCTGAGGTCTGAGCTGGTGGGCTGTAGCTGGTCAGAGGGGCTGTGAGGTTAGATCAGGCTAAATTGCTGTTTTTCACCCCACAGATGCAGATTACAATGAGCTAATCATGACAACTCATAGCCAGAAGGACTTTGCCAGCTTTCGCAAGGTACGTTAGAGAAAGAGAAGAAGGTGAGAGGGCTGAGCGAGAGAGAGAGAGAAAGAGAGAGAGAGAGAGAGAAACCAATAGAGGCAGAAATCGACTGAAGCTGAATAATGCATTCAGTCATTCTGCAGCTGGAGTTCCTGCTTCTCTCACACTGATGAGAACAGGAGGGAACTGCACCGCTACACTGTCTCACGTCAGGTGGCCTCCCATCAGACAACTGAAACTCAACCACTGTTGAGTAAATCCAAATTTGTAGAGCTTCTCAAAATCAGCACTATTTTTAGCTTACAGGGCACTTCTAAGTGGCTCCTCCATTACTGTGTATGATCCAAATATTGTCATGAACTACAAGTGTACATGTAGGACTAAACTGAGACCTGATTGAGACAGAAACTGATAAAAATACATGCTGTGTATCCTGCACATGTTTTCATTGGCCTAACGTGATCCCAACATGTTCGTGTTGAGGTAATTGTGCCTTGGGTAGTTTTTAATGTGACTGACTAATTGATTGTCACACTGATTTTGGATTAAATACTCTATTGATACTTTGTGTAAAATACTGGTGTCTAATAATGAAAGGCGGAGGGACAACTGCACTCTTCTGGACTGGCTTTTCCCCAATTACCTCTGATGTGGAGCAGCGCTGACTTGAGCTCACAAGTTCAGTTCAGATTCCCTGTCTTAAAGTAATGAACCAGGTGCTTTAAATTTGGTAATAGGATTACCTTATCTGGAGGTACTGAAGCTGAAAGACGGCCACTTTTAGAGCCTTTAAGGCAATAGCTGTCTTCAAGCTGTCTTCAGATATGTCTGAGGGTCATCATACACCGGACAAAGACACAGTATCACTGCTGCACTCATGTACGATCGTGTTGTTTCCAGGAAAGCTTTCAGGATAGGAATCTTAGTTTGTAGCCTTTTCCTGTGACTGTTGTCCATCGACAGTGCTGCAGAAAACTACCTGGTGTATTGCCACTAAGAGCTAAATTTGATGGTGTTCTCCAGGCCCCTGATGTTGTGCACTGCAGCAGCCTGTCTGTACACAGTGAGAGCCAAGAGGAGGAAAACTACAAGAACATCAAGAGAATTACCACAGTTTGAATATGTTTATTATGATGTTATTTGATGTAATAAATGTGATGAAATGTTATTGAAAACAGTGTATTATTATGATGCGCTCACCAGTGTTTGTATTACATAACTGACATTTTTATAAAGCTAGGTGCTAATATTATGTGATCTTGAGCTGTACAGCACGGTTTTTGCAAAGATATTATCACCTTTGGTGTTTTTTAATGAATCCTCAAAATAAATTTTTGAATAAATTACATTGTATTTTTTTATGTACAGTTAATGTTTTATTGTGTGTTTCTTGATGTTGTTGGCTTTTATCTACCTTAGACTTGAGCATTTTTTCGGGAAAATTCTGGTTTATCATAACTTGGGTTTTATTTTTGTTGCTTTGCCCATCATTTCTGTCAGTTATCATAACACTGTACTCGACAAGTTGATTGCTGAGCAATAGTAACACAATGAAATTAAAAGTTGATTGGCAGAGGATGAGTGATATGTGATTAGTTTTCGGTTATCCATCCATCCATCCATCCATCCATCCATCCATCCATCCATCCATCCATCCATCCATCCATCCATCCATCCAGCAAATATGATATATCCAGATCGACTGGTAAATCAAGAGCTTTGCCCTCCGGCTAAGCTCCTTCTTCACCCCAACAGTCCAGTACAACGGTCCAATACAATGGTCCAGTACAACGCCCGCATTACAGCTGATGCTGCATCGATCCACCTGTCAATATCCTGCTCCATCCTTCCCTCACTCATGAACAAGATCCCAAGATACTTAAACTCCTTCACTTGGGGCAGAAACTCCATCCCAACCCGAAGAGAGCAATCCACCATTTTCCTGCAGAGAACCATGGCCTCAGACTTGGAACTGCTAAACCTCATCCCAACCGCTTCACACTTGACTGCAAACAGCCCCGGTGCATGCTGGAGGTCCTGGTCTGATGAGGCCACAGAGCACCACATCATCTGCAAATTACAGGGAGGGAATTGTATACTACAGAGAGTAGACTAGAGGTCAAAGTAAACTGTGATAAATATTACGGTGGTGAGAAGTATATGTCACCACGTTCTGAGAACGTAGCGGATAATTTGGTGAGTGCAGTGTCATTTGCTGATAGAAAGAAATACTCTGATAGAAGTAATTGTTCAATAGTTGTAATAAGCCAGAATTATCTCTTAGCTCATCCTCCCTAGTTTCCTGGTGATCTTTATCACCTGGATTCCTGACAGACAAATATGGAGGCATTCAAGGGAATCTGACTGAGCTGTCGTATGTTGCTTGATATCCAGATTACTGTTACTGTTAGTGTCTGCCTTGGCACTACTGACTGGTGAGGTTTGATGTGACTCTCTTCAGTTTTTTCTGATAGTCCCTCACAGACTGAACTAGGCGAATATCACAATAATTTGATCCAAGGGAGAGTTTCTCCTCCAACAATACCTCATCATACTTTACTGTAGTGCCACAGCCAATTCCATCATTTTGGTCCAATCCTGTTTTCAGGGAAGCAATAATCCATTATATGCCTCTTTTTCCATTCCATATGTGGTGGCGTCTCAAACTCAATTAATTTCCCCGTCATGGAAAGGAAATGGTTATAAAATGCAGCATGAATGGTAAAGACTGGAGTGCAAATTAACACTGTGTGACTATGTGCTGCAATGAGAACGTTGTGGTGCTGACTTTCTGTGTCGTAATGCACAGAATAACAGATTTATCTCTGCGTGAAGTGGGCGGGTGACATAACATTTGCATTTCATAATAGTAAAGGATGGAGTTGAGTGGAGTGGTGGAGATGGAGGAATATGAATCTGCCAGACACTCTACAGTTTCACCAGCATTGCCTTTATTAACGGAGTTGGCGTATATTAAAAATTTGACATGCCTATTGCTGGTGTCCATGAAAGAATAGGCCCTGAAGAAAAAAGGAAAAAGAACCCACAGGAACTAAATGTACTGCTGCAGTTCATTTTCCTGCCGACACCCATGTATTATTTTTCACATTTCAGAAACCATCTCCTCTAAGTTAATTAAATTACTTACCACATGGGTCATTATCATTGTTTGATAATGTCACAGTGTCTAAGTAAAAAATCTGTACCAATGGAGAAACTGAGAAACTGTCTTTTTCTGGATAATGCTTTGACTCTTTTTGTAGTAATGCCTCATTTGTCACCTCTCACTACTACAAAGGCCTTGAAAGGAAATGGCAAAGCACATAATCAGCAGCTTGTATTTTGTTGAATGGGAAATACGCTTTCATTTCACTGAGGGCCAATGCACATTCAGATTGGACCTTTCAGTTTTAGATTTGATTTATCTCTACTGGCAACCTTTATTAGCTGAATATGAATGCGATCCCAGAGAGCGGCATAGTGGCTTAATGTCTGCAAATACAACCTCTGCTGAAAACAAATGCAGTTATTTGCAGTGGGCTCAATTCTGAGGTTATATTTGATCATATGATAACCAATGTAGTATGGATGAGGAATATACAGGGTGGTCAGAGGTCAGGATCAAGAGTGAGGACTGGAGGTGCAGTTATCTCTTATGTATTTTTAGGCGAACTGGTTTTATTTATACTCTCTCCAGCCAGATGATGGACTCAAGCAGTGTGATAGAAAACTGGAGTCTCGTCTTTTGTGTCAATTGTGCTGAGGGTAAAAAGAGACAGAGAAACAGATTTATACCGTGGGATGTAAATAAAAGGCATATACAATAAACGAACAGAGGCTGACATTTCACAGAATTCTCCCCTTGAATTGTCAATTATATAGTGACAGCATGCATGCCTGCATTATTGAAAATAGCACGCTGACATAGTTTCCTGCTATTCTCTATCACCAGATGGCTGAACCAGATCTTCACTTTGGAAATCACATCTCGCCAGTGCATGTGAGGAAAGTGTTTGTCCTCTCTCTCTCTCTCTCCCGCTATGCTTTCATCGTCGCTGCCTTCTGTTTACTCGCGCCAAACACCTGGCATTGAAGCAGGCAGGCTATTAAATAAATTAGGTTTCTGACAAAGACATGTGCAAAATGAGAGGCCTATTACATGACCTGCGTTGGTGTTTTGTTTTCCAGCTTAACCTTACCCCTCCCCGGGGCTTACTTAGGGTGTCGGTTACGCTCCACAAAGTGGTGTGCTTGTATTGTTTGGAGGCATCTAAAGCTCACAGAGCCTGCCAGGCCAGGGCCGGTCAGTGTCTGCCTTTCCAACAGTGAGGCTGTAACAAGGCCCCTCACTTTCACCTCACATAACCACAGCCATCTTCTGGAGTCCCCGTCACTCATTCGCCGTCTGCCCTGCTCCTCCTGTCCGTCACAAACCGATCTCCTCCTCGTGTCACTGTGTGACACTACAGTTACACTGCACATGCTCAGTCTCCAGTGCCACTCTGGCTCCCAGGCTCTTATGTCAGTGTACAAACTTCTTGAATCTACAAGGGACCACCTGTCAGTACAGCAGGTATCTCCCTCCTTCATGCATGCATCACAGAAAATTTCAGAGTGGAACAGAACCATCAGGGATGGCGAGAGGGGAGTCTGCTGCTAGGGTGCACCACCCTAGCTACCTCAACAGTTTTCTGTTGGCAATTAGCAAGAAGCCACTGCACTCTTTTTTTGTGTATGGATAAATACATGGAAACTTTAGCTAATGGCTCTCTGGAGTACAACATGATGTCTCCAGTGGCTTGTTATATTCTTCCACTTCCTGTTCGTCAGGGTCCATTAGCAGTCCAGTCATTGCTCTGCTGTAGAAGACGCAGAGCAGAGCAAGGACATTAAAGCCACACATTTAGAAATATCTTACTGCCAGAGTAGCATTGCCTCCTGTTTGTGCTTCATTATTTGTCAATTTAAAGGTTAAACTGTAGATATTCTATATTTTTGTTATTGTCAACAAAACCAGACCAAAACCAAGTGTTTCACCATCTCTCAACACTTTCCACTGGCTCATACTGAGGACGTTAATCTTTAAAAAATGGTTCACAAATATGTAGTTTCATTTTTAAAAAAGATTAAAGTAATTTCCTAAAACAACTGGACAATGCACATAATGCATTTGTTGGGGACTATTTTAAGAGAAACAAGGTGCTCTTTGCTAGTTTATGAACTATAGATTAAGACTCCTCAGCTAAAGTGAGCCAACACACAGGTGGCGACACCTGCACCTCTGTTATCGCTGAACTTTGAATACAGGAGGCCACAAGGACTCCACTGTTGCTCCTCCGACAAAAATATGATAATGGAACATAAACCCTGAGAGCACTTCATCATCGGCTTCATAAATATTTATTAATGCACAACAGACCCCAGTGACATGTAAAAGCTCCGCTGCTTCAGAATGCCACTGCGCTGATTGACTTGAATTAAATGGGCCCTCTTGGCACTGGTCAGGGCAAATTAAGCAGTTCATGCTTTGTTTGGGTTCTGGAGGGCCAACACTGGTAGAGCACCACTGATGAATAACTTAACACCTCCTCTCATTATTGAGAGTCAATGCTTTCAAGAGCGCCGTAGCACGGGGCTCCTGCTGAAATAAAGGCCTTCAAAAGTAACTTTGTGCCACTGTATTATGTGTCTATGGCCATTACCGGCAATTGAGGCTAAAATCCTTGACACAACCTTGTTAGCATAGGATACTCTTGATTAGCCGTTTAATGGGATTCTGTGAAGTGTTTTCGCAGACTAATCACCACAGCGCACAGTTAAGAGTTGTTCAATGCTCAGTATTTAAAAAATAGAAAAACTGATTATAATGGAGTTACTTGTCTTTTATGTGGGGTCCCTGTGGCTGATTAACTGGCCATGGCGGGTAGAGCAGTGGGTGTCAGCGGTGGCCGCAGTGCATCTCCTCTGCCTCTAAGATATTTCCAAACCCATCCAGTCTCTCTGTGCGTGTGACTCACTGTGCTATGTCAGATCACATCCAGTCGTTCATATTTGCTAATCTACTGACCTGAACCGTGATCTTACAGTACAGTAATTAAAACATAAAACAACTTATTATTTATTTGTAATAATTAATATTTGGTGGAACCTGAGCAGAACTGACATAAAACAGGTTGAAACTGGCAAGTTTTAGAGTGTTGCTATGTGCTCTACAGTGTGCCAATACTGCGTGACAGAGACTGAATCTGTAAATTGTAAAATTGTATGTAAAATGTAAAAGCTGAGATCTACTGTGGCCTTTAATGTTGACTTCTTTACTTGTTGACAAGTCCACTATTTTCTATGTGTATTTAAAGTGCATTATTGCACTATTTTACAACTATAGCTAGTTTTGTATGTAGTCAGTTTTTGCACTGATTTAGAACAATGATTAATCTGCTGGCTGTCTGAGGTGTGCTCAATAATGATTCTACTCATCTTTGACCAAACTCTACTGAAGGTGAACTGATGCTGGCCCAGATCAATCCAATATTCCTAATAGACACAGAGTCCTTTTGTGTCACCCAAAGGGACAGGGATGGCTGCGACTGTGCAAGCTCCTTGGGCCCTTTTTTATCATGAGTCCTGACCTGCCCATCTGTCATGGCCGGGCTCAGATGGCAACAACGTTGGCAGTGCAGTTCAGCATGTCAGCGCTTCTGCAGACCACATCCCCTGATAGTCCTGTCCTGATAAATGATATTCAGCTGTCATTGCATGGGCACCCAAAAAGACTTATGCACCAACTCTCTTGTAACAGAAAGCACTTCTCATAAAATCCAGCACTGACTCGTTGCTCAATCTGACAACCTGTACCGTAGCCTGGTAAAGCAATTCCCACAGAAACACAGGGGCTTCTTCTCTGCCATGTGCTGGGCATCACTTGTGCAGCTGACGTATGCAAACTCAAGCAATGCTGCATACATACTTGTGCTAAAACACACAAGACTAGGCAAGACACGTTTGCTGGACCCCCCAACTAAGTTTTGAGTCTGAACGAGTTTCTGTCAGATCGGTTGCTGTTTGACATTCAGCTTGAGGAAGGGTCACAACGCTTAATGATCTGGCTTTTGGATGATAGGTTGAATTTCTGGCAGGTCAGAAAGTTTCAGATGTTCTAGTGTACCTTCTCCTTCCCCAGGCTTGGCTCTCACATGCATCCTCTGAGCCCACATATGTAGCTCTAGGTTTGGTCTGTTTATAATAATGCAGCAGTATCGCAACCTCACCTAACCAGATGAAAATGCTGGAAACACGTAAATTGTTGCTATTTCAATTAGCAATGACAATATATCAGTGGTATAAGACATAAGGTAAGTTCTGCATGTGAAAAAGAAAATGAAGAGAACCGGTGTCTCACATCATCACTGCTTATTGGCATATGAAATTGTATTTGCCACATTTGGTTGACTACATGAACCTAAAATACAATATCCAAAGAGAGCAGTTTATTATTGAAAGCTGGAGCTCACCCTCAAGCAGAAGCCTTTGCAGCAAGTTTGTCAAACAAGTGCAAGACGTGTGTCAAAAGCTGTTAGAGTGAAAAATTAGCTGACTTTAAACAAATAAGGCTGCCGCTGCAATATTCCAAACTGCTGTCAGTTATACAGTCAATGCATTTGTCATGTTGCCACTGATTTGTGCGTTTCAGTTAAAAAGAGGGAACTGCTCGATTGCCTCCTAATAGCCCAGAGGACATGGTGGTCGATGCGTGCATCATTTCGGAGAAAAACAAGAATTCCACATTGATAGAAAGAATAGAAAAATGTCTCCTTGATTTCTACACAGAGAAAATGAATTGAATGAAAATGTGTAATGAATCTATTCATGATTTGCGCTGCCGGTGGACATCATTTTCAAACTTAGATATATCCAAGCATTTGCAAATCTAAAGTTGATCTGTCACATGACTTTTATATAAAAAAAAAAAAGATTTGTCTGCAGTAAGAAAATGAGAATGAGAATGGGAATAAAATGAATGAAATTATTGAGTGCAAGTAAATTCTATTAAATGGCTTTTCAAATTACATTATATGATGAATTTATATTGAATGTCAAATTCAGTTTCATGGCTTAAATAGAGAAAAACAGGCATTCATGCAAAGCACTAGAAAGTACGACTGTCTGGGGAAATTTTAGAAATGCTTTAAACTTATCTGTGGGATGTGGAAACACTGAATTTCAGGAAGTGGTGTCCAGGCCGAGGGCACATAAGGGGATCATCCAAAAATGACAGCTGTGCCATTTGATAAAATGCTGCAGTGGACTAAGCTGTGCTAGCATGTTGTGATGAACTGAAAGCCTCTTACAGGACGAGCTACACTCTCCACTTGCACTTTTTCACCTGACTCTGCAGTTCAGGAGCCAAACATACATCAGACTTGTCCAACAAACTTCAGATCCGTGCTCATACTGTAAATGTAGATGCTTATCTGTACCCCTCAAAACATAGCAGCTAATTCCATGATTTGTTAAAACACTTACAGGAAGTTATACAGAGCTGGATTAGAGTCAAAATTTGGCTCCTTTATTCCAAAAGTTATAATGTACAGTAGAAACACAAATCCTCCTGCAGTCCTCCATGATCTGGCTTTAATTCTTGAGTGTGTAAAGCACACCATTGATTTTCTTTTTTTCCTTCCACTATTTTGAGGCGTAAGGCAGATGAAGTGTGGGTGGCTTTCCTCCCTGAGCATGAGGTGGATGCTCTTATACTGTGTAGTAAAATAGCCTTCATCTTCCCCCGCCCTCCCTGGGACCCTGCCTACTGATCGAAACCATCTCCAACATAAAAGATAAAATGTAAGCTGAGCAACAAGGATACATGGTGGTGAGAGAGAGACAGAGACAGAGCGAGTGCGAGAGAGAGAGAGAAAGAAAGAGAGAGAGAGAGGGAGATGTTGGATGCCATGACACAAGAAAGAAGATGTATCCGTGGAAGAAGCTTTGTATAATTGATACGCTCAACTAAGTCCGAAGACAACTATCTCCAACATGTAGGAACACAGATCAATTATTTACAAGAATTTCTTGAAGAATTGTTTTCAGAGAGTGGTCCATACTCTGAATGACCAAACGAATACACATCTGTGAGAACAACAGCCTGCAACAAATACTACTGTACCTCACTCACAATGTTTAGTTGTGTTGTAAATACTACTTTAATTGTATGTTGACTAATGGTATGGTATATTTTTGATTTGTTATAATTTGTGCTGTAGTATTTTAATACATTACACTGAAAGGTTATTGTGATATTTTTACCACCATAATTACATATAGAGGAACATATAAGAAAAACCCCACAATGCAGTACAATAAGACAATATCAGCTATTAACTACTGACTAAAAAAATGAGGTTCACAAAGATGAGGGAAAATTCACACATATTCCAGTGACTGTCAGACGATAAAAGTTTATGAGTGTGTGGATTTTCCCAAAGTTTCACAAAGGTGGATTGTAGTACAATGTATAGAGGCGTCTATCTTCCTGATCTCTTTGTGTAACTAACAATAGAACTGCCGCAGCAAAGAGAGAAACCATCAGATCAGGTGAAAGATTCGGGATTACAGAGAGAGAAAGAGAGAAGTGCCTGACTGCATAAAAAGTTTGTAAGACAGTGACCATTGGTTGCACCACCTTGTGAGTGCTTTGTGCTCATTGACAGTAGGTCTGTGGAGATTAGGCTGCCTTTGAACTTCCCTGGGGTTCATATTGTACTGCTCCATCACAGACTCCGATAAACCATTGAACCGGCAAAAAATCAGAGACCTGGCCAAACATCTCCTGAAAGAACTGGCAGAAAAATGGACCATTTGAGGCCCCTGATGATCTTGCCAGACCGTTTGGCAACCTCAACACGGGTAATTTAAACACTGTTGGCAATATCTAAAACAAACAAACCCATTTTCAGAGACCGAGGAAATCTATCCTGATAATGAACCATGCCCATGTCAATTTAATATATATATACTTGTATATTATAATCTTTTGCAGACTGTTTTGTCCTGAAATGTATTTCCTCCTGCTCTATACAAGCCTTTCTAGACACTAATTGCATTTTTGTTGCAGAAGAAACCAATAAAATCTAACAGAAGCCTCGGTCGTACTTAGGTTTAGTAGGCTTAATCTTTTGACAATGACTCCACATGTTCTTTCATCCCTAATTGATCTGTCCTGGTCTCTTCATTCCATCTCCTTTCCTTTGGGTGAATGTGAAATAATTAATAGGTTTCCAAACTAATGAGTATTGATAGGCCATCAGTTATGTACCCTCACGCCACGCCAGTCTTTTGTGCCCCTTTTCAGGAGGGCTTTTGCTTCGTTCAGCAATTTGTCTCATAAAATACCAGTTTCCAATAATGTCATTGGGAAGTTGGAGGAAACCAAGGTCTTCTGCCTGTGTAGTAATTAAGCACCGACTCGTCACGGCTGCTCTCTTGCTTGATGCTGAGTTGACTGGTTCTCCCTTTCAGGTCTGTGCTCTGCTCTGTGGCTAAAATACAGCGTTATTCAGTTAATGGGAGGATCTATGACTTCTCTCTTTCCCAGCTGAGCCAAGGACAGCTGTAATTACACACTTCCTCCAGTGTGACTTTTTATTTTTTTGTGCATGTTGATGAACATCTTGATTTTACACCCTTTCCTCGGAGGAAACGGAGAAGTCAACAGAGAATCACCCTGTTTCTCACAGAAACACTGAACCAGCAGACTTCCTCTGCTCTGTTTTTCTTTCTGTCCTCCCAACCAAACAGAGTGTTTGTTTACCTGCGCATGAAACTGTACGGTCTGATTTTACCTGGCATTTTCAGACTCACAGCTTCAAGTTTTTTATGATGTCTGCTCTCTGTTAAGCCTGTTTCTGGATGTACTGTCATAGCTTTACACAGTTGCTGTTTTGTGTGCAGCATCATGAGGCAATAAAAACACCTAAGCGTAATGGAACAGCTGCTTTTAACAGCTCCATAAATGTGGGAGTGGTAATGTAAAAGTCGTTCTTGGCATGAAAGTGCATCCAAAAATAATTTTGTATTTCATAGAAATTGACAGTGTTACAGCTCTGTATATCCACACAAATCTCTCTGATATTTTCACGTAATACTTGTACAAGATGATGGTATAAATACGGCAATAACCCTTGTTTCTCTTGTCTCCGCTAAAAGCTGACGGCACCATCTTCTATCTCACTTTGTGCCAACTAAACTGCACTGCTATTATTTTTTTAATAGGCACAGAGTAGACAGGAGCCAAAACTGAGAATGGCAAAACACATCAAATATAGACACGTTTATGAGGCATTTTTAAATATATTAGATAACTCTTATTTTGTTTTTGTGCCAATCATTACATACTGAAGATCCAGTAGGAAACAAGTGTTGTGGCCAAGACAGCTGCAATAATAATCAAGTCAATGTCACCATATCAATAACTAAGCAGACTCAAATGCAGTTGTAGTTGATAATGACACAGAGGGAAATTACTTAAGTAATAATATAAAGTCAGAAACCTGTCACCTTTTTAAAAGGGTGACAGGTTTTAAAGGAATATTCTCACATTTTGAGAAATACCCTTATTTCCTCAATTGCCGAGCAGCTAAGCATAAAGACTTAATGTCCAAAATTAAACAAAGTCTTCAATCAGTATTCTAAGATAAGATTCTCCTGACTGTAGCTAGTAACATCTGACAAACACATATGAGAGAGCTAATGGTATTTTTATGTAACTCTGGGCAGGACAGCAAAAAAGTGTGTTTCCCAAAATATCAAATTATTCTTTTAAGGAGCAGAGGGTTTTTTTTCTCTTTACATTGTTTTGAGCTTTAGCGCTTTGTTTATTTCATTTTCACATAGTTCCACATGTGACTTCTCCAGACTTTTCACTTGTCATGACACACAAAGCTGCCTTCGACCCTCAAATTGACTTTGCGATCAAGTGATAATACAGTTATCCTCAATTTGCTATTGATATACATGATGAGAGGGATCAGTTTAAGATGGATTCAATTACTCCCAACGTGTTTCTCCCTGATATGAATAAACAGCGGTATTGCCAATCCATCCATGTGCAGGTGCTGACAGTGCACATTGGTTTGGCCCGGTTCCACTTGTAATACAATTGGTATTGATCAGCAGCACAGACAAGGGAAGACAAATTGAATCCAGACTTCACCAGTGGGCAAAGAGTGCTAAATTCACTCTCAGGACATCAAGTCGGTGGGTTTCCACTTCATTCATCGCTGTCTCTCTCTCTGTCAGGCAGACGTTCAACTGGCGCCTGACATGTAGATAGCGTATCATCACTTTCCTTTGACTGGCAACACTCCTAGTAATTAGCACTAATAACTGCAGTGTACAGAGCTGAGACATAAAATGAACTGTCTGTACTCTGTTGGAGATCCCCACTGGGCATGGCAGCCATGTGCAAAAGGTGAGAAAGGTGTAGGTGTGTGTGTGTGTGTGTGTGTGTGTGTGGATGTGAAAAGGGAAAAAATGGGACGGCAAGTCTGAGCATGTCTTTCATGTACTGCTTGTGCACAATGGCTGAGAATCCAGTTTTTCTAAAAGCATATTGCTCAGCCTTTAAAGGAATAGTTCAACATTTTAGGAAGTACATCTACTGGCTTTCTTACAGACTTCAATGATTAGATCTCCATGCTTTGGTCCCTACCATCTTCCAACGCTGAAGTAGTGTAGCTGTGTTTTCCCTCCCCTCTCACACAGTATGCATCTCATTAGCAGCACCCTACTTTGTCTTCAGCGAGCTGTGTGCTAATAGAAGCTGATTGGCTCTGTGGCTTTCAGTGCCCAGCAGCTAGCACAATTATAAAAATGGCTCTGCACACCCTTGATGAGGAGGAGTGTTTCACCGTACGCAGGGACCTGGCCGCAGCAGCTGACGCTTCGCAGACACAGGGAGCATCACACGAGAGGACGGTGACGAGGCGTGTGGCAGCGGCTGGGAGTCCCGCAGGAGGAGGGGATCACCAGGAAAGGACATAGAGAGGAAGACAAAAGAGGAGCATATAGAAGGAGAGAGAGAGAGAGAGAGAGAGAGGGAGAGAGAGAGAGAGAGAGAGAGAGAGAGAGAGAGAGAGAGACAATAGCTGTAGATCATGAAGAAGAGGATCTGAGGGCAGGCAGAGCTGTCAGTTCTCCACTGTGCGAGATTTCTTTAAGCAGCTGTCCGCTGGTGTCCGTGCTCACGATTAACTTCGTCATAACAACAAGGAGCTTTGTCTCTGGGCTCTTTAGAGACAACGCCTGTTTAGAGAGTGTGATGAGATGCATGCAGACACACAAATCTGTGATGGCTGGCCACATGCAGGAGCTACAGGGTGTATAAAAGTACAAAAGGAGGCAGTAATAGCTAAAGAGCAAAAGGTTAACAGTCCTCCACGCTGGTTTCATCATTATAAAATTATTAGTCTCTGTAACGTAGAAAAGTAGCTCCTTCCCTCATTACTGTAAAACGCTGCAGGTTTGAAGTGAAATTCTAGCATCCACTTGCTGACATTTCATTTAAATCAATTAATTAATATTCAACTTAAAAAAATCACAGAAAAGGAATGTTTGACAAGCTCTTTAATGACAGTGAAAAACTAAAGAGTTCTGCCTTGACTGCTCTGTAGATTAATTATTAATAAGTAGTTATTAGTAATTAATAAGAGATATCCATGTTGGTTACGAACCATATAAACTGATTATATGAGCTTGCTGCAAATCAGTCTGCGCTGTTCGAGCAGGGGCAGCACAATTTTAATATTACTTTGTACTCACATCCCAGAATCCCTGACCAGAATTATAAAAAGCTGCCCTTGGAAAGGGGCCGGTGTTGAGTGCTGTGTGATTGTACGTGTGGAGACAAAAGATGTTGTGCTGAGCGATACAGTGGCCCCAGGCTTACAAAACAGAAAAACCTGATATAAGAGAAATGGAGCTACCTCTCTTCTGTAGCTTCCAGCCTTGTACCGAGACTTGGCCCCTGGCCCACGGACAAACCAACAGGCTGAAATTAATTCTTGTGGTTTCAGTCCAGTGAATTCCAACACTGGTGGATTTACTGTATGTACAGGTGCAGCCTATAAAGGTGAAACAACAAAGAACAAAACGTTCAATTCTAACAAAATAATCTTATTAGCATCTCTTAAAATTACATGGTCCTATAATTTGGAAGTCGGATTACTACTACACCTGATCAGAGTCAGTCGAACAGGAGTGCGTAGAAGACTGGGTGGGTGATGGGTGAAGTGAAGTGTATTAGGCCTACATGTGCACAGTTTGTGTGTTTGCAACCCTGACAAAGATCACTGATATCGGATGATCCTACAAAAACCAAAAGATTATTTTCCATGACAACTCCTTTATTTTTTTTACGTCCAACAAAACACTTCCAAAAAATTAGCAGATCGGCGGTAAAGAAAATGGGGTTCCAAAGGAAAGGGCTGTTTGACGGTGGGTATGTTTTCGAGGGTGGCCCCCGTCACCCAGCGGTACGTCACTCAGCTTCTGTGCAGGTACTCCCGGCTGCTTCTTTAAATTAAGAGGGTGCCGATCAAAATGTACTGCGGGTAATACACTGACTATGTTTAAATACTTCACACAACCCCACGTCAAATAACCCAAACTATCACTTCAAAGGTGGGAAAGATGTAATATTGTTAGGGTTAGGCAACTAAAACACTTAGTAAAAATGTGAACATCTATTTCAGGTATATGACAGGATACAAACATGTGATCCACTACACACTGATCCACTGCCCACACACTATTTTCTACACTGACTTTCATCAAGAGGCGTATAACTGCCCAAAATGGATGTGATTCCAAAAGATACTGGGCTGGTGTTTGTGAGAAGGATGATCTTCAGTTGTCCAGCCTGAGCTACAGCCTCCTACACCTACCATCACTGTTACTCTTTACCTTCCAACAGAAAGAGCCCCAGCAGCACTTGCACCATCTCCAGTTTTCTCCTCTCTTTCTACAACTCCAGGTTCTCACAGTCTTCAATCTGCTCTTTCCTGATGTTGTCTCAGACCATCACATCCTCTGTTCCACTTGCTTTTTGCTCTGGATCAGCTCTCACCTCGCCTTGCTTCTCAGCTTGACCAAAACCTTTGCATGTACTTTTATATCAGACATTTTTCTCAGCGTTGTTTCTCTAATTCTTGTATTCACTTTCTTCTATCCCCTCTTTTGTGTATATTCTACATTCACTTCTTTTCACTCTTTCTCAAAAGGCGCTTTGATCGTCTCTCTCCAGGCAGCCTCCAGGAGTTGGTTGTTCTTCTTCTGAGCACAGAGACTTTCCTTAAGGGAGGTGATTTCCTTTTCTTTCTTTTTCATCTCATCTCTATTCAACTACATTTAGTATCATCGTATGTTCTCTACACTTTGCTTTCCTGATCCTTAAAAACTAGTAATTTCTTCCATGGGAGAGCTCATCATCATCTTATAGGGCTGAAACTGAAAGCTAATTGCTCCTGAGTGTCTTTTGCAAATGTATTACTTGTGTTTATTCAGTATTTCATTAGCTGCACAAATGAACGTCTTGTTACACCTGGCTGAGAAACTGATTATTCTCTCATTCTCTCAAGATCCTACCTGGCTAATTCCACTCCCAACAGCCACATTTACAATATTGAACAAAGACGATGTGCTGGAAAGAACGTCCAGTTTAAATGAACTGACTGAGTACAGAGCTGATATGGAAAAATATTGTTTGTCGGTACCAGTCAGAGCAAACAGTATTATCTGTGTGTGGAAATTAAAAGCCATGGACACGTTCTTCCTCATGGTGCTAGTACATATCAGGGGTCAGGTTAACTGCAGGCAGCCGTCTGTAATTGCAGATCAGCTTCCTTCTGTGGAGTCTGAAATAACATAACGATAAAGATAAATCACTTCCCTCTGCTGCAGGGTGAATGTGTACGTGTGGACTGATTCGTACTGTGTACTCGACTGTGCACCATATATCTGATGATGTCCCCTGCAGTGCGCAGTGACTGTGAATGATACTTTACACTTTGCTCCTGTTGTTCATACTGTGTGTACTGTGAAACTCTGTAAGCTGTCGCCACGTCTGCACCAGTGTCACCAAGACAAATCTGTGTGCGTCTATTGTTCTCTGCAATTCAAGGCACAGTGAATCGCACTGAACGTGGATGATAGAAACCTTTTTTTTTTTTTTTTTATACTAATCTGGTTTTTATTTTGCAACAGAAGTCACTTAACATGGAGGAACAACATAACAGACTCTTTGCAGAGAGCAGAAATATGGCTTACTTCATCATCAGGATTTCAAAGTTCAAAGGTCAAAGTATCTTTACTGTCCCCACTGTCCTGATTTCATTCGCATGTTCATGTATACATATTCATATATGTAAATGTTTTTCCCAGTAACTTGGAGCACACCTTTCTCACTCAGCGTTTCTCATGTAGTTCATCTTATTTATCTGTGCTTTAGAATTGCAGATGACCTGAGGAAGTAAATCCCATTGGAGTTGGACAAGGCTCTTACTATATTCTATAGAGATACTGTGCAATGATCTGCAGCTCTCAGCACTTGTGCAATTGCTATATAGATAGTCGAGACCCGCAGTTCATCACAGTATAAATATGTCCTCACTGACCATCTCTCTTAGTCTGGCTCTGTCCTGTCTTGTGCTTTAGAAATAATGATGTATTGTATACTAATCTTTCTGTCAGCAAATCCTATGTAAATCCCAAAGCCAACAGTGTGTTAGTCCGTCTCTCAGTACTACGCTCAACACTGACTCTCAACCCCCGACCCACTGAAGATGTAAATCTTTCCGCTCGCAGATGTTTACTTTCAGTCTCTAGAAAGGCAAAAAATGTCCTTAAATGGCTGAACACTGTAGGTTTTACCAAATGTCACTTAAACAGGAGTAAATAGTGCATTAGTGGGGGACTATTTAGAGCTGTGGTTTACTAAAACACACATTTGGTGCTCCACTGAGTATTTACAGCAGCAAGACGGTCTATATGAGACTGATTCAAAATCAACTACATTATCCATGCTCATAGTAATGAACAGGTAAGGGACAACAGTCAAAACCCCAGTGCAGTACGTGACCTTGGAGTATTACTAGGTACTAAATCTATTCAATAAGGTGAAGGGCAAGAAGATCAGGAAAAGAAGTGCATTGAACGTGCAGAGTAAGTGCCAGTTGGGTATGTTATCGTGTTAGGTGTTCGGAGAGGAGGTACTCTCGGAGGAGACGAGTCTTCAAGAGATTCTTGAAGACAGAGAGGGACGCCCCTGCTCTGATAGCATTTGGTAGTTTGTTCCACCGTCTGGGAACCACAGATGAGAACAGTCTTGACTGTGATTGCCTTGTGTGCAGGGATGGCAATGCCAGGCGACATTCTTTGGAGGAGCGCAGTGGTCAAGAAGGAGCATAAGCCTGTATGACTGAGTTCAAGAAGATGGCTCTAGACCCAGAAGTCACTATGAAGGCAAGCGATAGCGACTTGAATTTGATTTGGGCGGCCTTGTGTAGCCAGTGGAGGTCAATGTGCAGTGGAGTGACATGTGCCCTTTTAGGCTGGTAAAAGAGCAGGTGCATTCTGGACCATCAAATATTTTATTTCAGACTCATTTTTCATGTTGTAAAATTATAATGTACTTCTGGAACAGTCTATCAAACTCTTTATGTTTTTGCTCCACTCCACTATGTTCCACTAGACTTTTACATTTTCAAACAATTGCTTGTAAAAGTTTGATGATGAAGTGACGATAAAGTAAAAACACTGATATAAGTATAAACACTGTATATTTGTATCATTTAGACTATTTATATCACTCGTACAGTTTCTGCCCGGTTTGTGAAGGCATTTATTTTTATCCACATCGCCCTGCAGCAAGAAGGACACTGAGGTCACCCGCTTTGCAACCTACTGGGCTGAGGTTGGCTTCTTCAGAGAGACAGAGATGAAAGGAAAAACTGTCTGTGCTCGAAATGCTCTCTATGTCTCCTTTAATAAAGATGAGATTGTGTGCATCAGAGAGCCGGTGCATGCTCTACACAGGCGATATGGAAGAGGAACATTGTTGAACACACACCACGTGTTTGATGTCTTATAACTGTCACATATTTTTCTTTCTTCTAAGTACAGTTAACAATCGTACGTTTCAAGTAATGACCACACATATTCCTTGGTTTTCACACAGCGCATGTATAATCTCTCACTGAGTGCATGCATTTTTACATACATACATTGTATGGTTTGTTCGAATTCATCTGTTCATCTTCATCCCTGACAATAACACACTTTCAGGACCAGTCTTCACTCCTCACACATCTTGTGCCAAATCACTTACAGCAGTCACAAAACAAGGCAGGACACCGTAAACACACATTTTATAGCAGTTCTATTTTTCTTTTTTCAAATTAAAGAAATGAGATTGATTCATAAATATAGAATATAAAAATACTATTATAGGATTCGTATGATCAACAGAACCACTTTTGCACCTGCAACCCCTTGAAAATCAGATGGTAGATCTCAAATTGTTTATCCTGATATGATTTTTGTTTTAAGTTTTAAAAGTGGTTAAAAGTAAAGGAGAAGCAGTTTTGGCTCCAGACATTTGTTGAGCACAAAAGAGTGGAAGCGATATCATACAATATCACATAATATAATGATATGTACCATATGTGTCATGTAATGATCTTGTGAAATTTTACAGCATGGGTTCATTGTGTGTACTTGGGGCTTTGCAAAATTATTTAAAGTCCTGGAGAAATGTATGCAAAGGTCTACAAAAGGCCTGATTAACATACATTTACATATACAGTATGTGGCATCAACACACACACACACACACACACACACACACACACACACACACACACACACACACACACACAAAACTAAAAATAGATTATTTGCAACTCTCTGTGGGATGAGTATCTTCAATACAAAAAGCACAATAAAGGTGTTTCTTTGGAATAATTCATGAGTCAAAACCCTGATGGAAATATGACAGAGCAGCAACAAAAATGTAAACAGAGGAATGGAAATATAAAATACAGGCGCGTGAGATCTCACAAAAAGTTCAAAGAAACAGTCCACAACATATTACACATATTACCCTTATTAAAACATATTTTATAGTTTTCCAAGAGGAAGAAATAGAGTTTGTTCATGCGGTGGACAGTATGTTTAGACCAACAAGAAAGATGGAGATGCGGTCGGTGTCAGCTCCCATCCACCCCTTCATGAATTGTCCTTCATCACATCCCTAAATGGCTACAATGATCTGTGTTCTGTGGATGACCTTTGACCTCTGAGGGTGGAATCACATACTTGAGTTCTTCACCTGTGCTCTAAAAAGGAAAATCCACTAAAATGAGCTGACAAAAGTAGAAAGAAAAGACACAGCCTTTTTTGTTCAGTTGATAAATGGAAATTTGATATTCAGTCAGTATCGTCTCCAGTCTGATCGTTTTCTGCACAAAGCCATACTGCTGTGGCGCTGTAGGACTTCAAGTCATTACCTCCAGAGTGAGTCGACAAGTTTCCCTAACTTCTCTTTAGTTAATGTGCTGTGCTGTTTTTGTCCTGAACACTGTGAAGGACAACATTAGCTCAGCTATGATGCTACATTCCAGCCATCACAGATTGTGCTGTGCCTTTCTAACTTCATAAGCTTCTACAAAAACCTCAGTACCATCTGCTGCACTTGGCAAAACAAAACAACTTCCTTCCCTCCAACTCTCCTGAGCAGAGAAATTTAAGGACTTTTTCTGCAGAACAAAGACCCCCGAAGCCATTTTCAGTGCAAATCCACTCCAGCTTGTCAGCGGCTTTGACAGTTACCCAGAGACACACAGGTCAGGTCAGAGCAGCAGAGATGTTAGGCTTCATTTGTAATCAGTTTCTTCTTCTCCCATCCATCAAGACTCCACTGGGACTTCACTAGAGCTCCAGTGGCAGTCCATAAGGAAGCTGAACAGCCCTCAAATTGCATCCACATCAGAGCTTCAGTCCTATTTCTCTTTGTCCGAAACCATTTCCTTTTAGATGTGCAGGAACCACATAGAGGTCACATCTGGACTTTGGATTGAAGTTGTTCTACTTGACAAACCCTGGCTGTACTGAATTTTACAAATGGATGCACGGATTAAGGACAAATGATAATTAGTTACCTTAATTTGTGAAACCGATGTTGAAGCAGATGAAAAGGAGGGGATGGATATGGCTGGATGCAATGAGTCTGATGCAAAAGGATTAAGCCCACTAGAAATAGGCACCATCCTTTCTGATAAGTAACGAGCTCTTTCTCTTTCAAACAAGAAATTTAATAGAGTTAAAACACAAAGCTCAGTCTCCCTGATGCAATAAATTCAACATGGAGTTATTTGGGAATGTACCAGAGAAAATCTAATTAGCTTATTATACCACAGTAAACCTTTACTGGATATAATTAATCATGCAATAAATATGAGTTGAATGCCACGCACACGTCACAGCAAATTTAATTAAAAAAAATTACTATTAAATGTAATTTACAAAAATTGTATTAAAAAAATACAGCAATGCCACTTTGGATAGACATTTGGTTGTGTACAGACGAACTGTAAACCCTTGTGGTTGAGCATAATTTTACTTTAGAGGTTTTGTTACGAACCTCACACCCACGCACTACTGCACACACTCAGGTGGGAGTGACAATGCTACATGTTATGAAATTACAATTTCTATTGATGACATGGTGAGTGGCGCATGAAATGTATCCCAACGCTCACATTAGTGAGCGAGTGTTCATCAACAGGAGAGAGACGCTTCGTTTGGCTGATCATGATGAAAAAGGGATTACACAGCGTATGAATATTTGAAGGAGTTGGGTGGTGACTTGGGAGACACATTTGCCCACGGCGTTCCTATTGGTTTATTGGTGACGTGATGACACGGAGGAGTTGGTCTTAACACTTTATAAAGCTTCTCTGTCCGCGGCGAGCCACTCTTTTAAAGACCACCGCTGCTGAAACTTCTCATTCCGCAACTCACGTACTGGAAGCAGGCGAGCAACCTCGACACTATCTTCCACCATGAGCGAGGTAGGACTATTTTATGTTTTAAAACAAAGAAGTGTCGGGATTAACCAAATTACGCACGATCCGTGCGCTAATGCGCAGATGGAAACATCGTTAATGAGAGACCTAACAGCTGTTTGTCGACGGATTTCTGTTAACTGATGAGATTTCTCATCCGACATTTACTGTTGCCGCGCGGATACGTCTCATTACAGTGTCAGATGTTGCACAGCTGCTTTGTCAAAGCGCGCCGATCAGGGAACACCAGGGCGCATCAATGTGCTGTGGGTTACTCCCCCACAAGTGACAGTGTAGTGGGTTTACGATAGATTACGACATTAACTGTTCACTACAATGGTTCCGAGCTACTTCACGTTTAGTCATGATGTGAATTGTATTGCACGGTTTGACAGCAACCACAGTATTAAGAAGTATGTTCAGTATGAACAGGTTAGGAAGAGAAACATTTGGCGTGAACAGCGCTTACCTTGCGCTCTTTGAATTTTGGAGAAGCGCGGCAAAATGGAAGAAAATGACAATTTAAAGTCCCTCATGTTGTAGAAAAACTGAAATGTTCTGCAGGCCATTTAATTGACAGCATGTAATTGATAGTATATTGCGCAGCGCAGGTGGATACACACTCAGGTGATTGTACCATAATGCTGTAGGTGTATCTCTCAGTATGAATAGCCCAGCAGTTAAGAGGATCAGGGATATTTCACTGCAGGGGGTTAAAGCTTGCAATGGAAAACTGCTGTTAGGTTTTCCCACAGCTCACTTCCCCGATCCCATATAGTCACAGATGTTCAGCTCCATTCATTTGAATGTGGAGGAGGAGGATATTAATAGCTCTTTTTAATGGAGAGTGTTTATTCTGCAGAAACTGTAAAGTTCATTATTGAACGCCTTGGAGAATTCTGCTAATGTCACCACTCCTGGCGCTAATTTGGGACATATCATGGATGTTATAAAAACAACTACAGTATTTGTTAATCTGTGAAATATCAGGATAGGATAGGAACAACTCATTCAGCCAATACGAGTTGTTCAGTTCAGATTCAACATATGCATTTACTTTACAGAATTAATTTAAAAAATACATTTATAATGAAACATTTTTTTTTTTTTTTTTTTATATTTTTTGAGAAAAATCTGAATTGTGCTCGTCACTGCTGCTGCTGCTGCTGCGATGCTTGAAAAGGGGAGACTGAACATGAATGACTTTCCCTTGACACTTGCCCTGGTTTTACACTAAGTAACATGTAGTCTATTCTGCTGCACGAGGACAGAGTTCATATATAGTGTTAATTGAAGTCACAACTTTCTTATTCTATAACATATATGTGCAGTGGGAGTATTCTTGTTTTGCACATACATAATGGGTGTACGGTATATTTGCTTTTTGTATTACACAGAAATTTGTGTTTGTCTAACCCTGTGGATGCGTTGAGGTTAGGAAAACATACTGTAGGAGTAGATGTATGCACAAAGGATAAGCTGCAAGGCTGAGCAGCGGCTGTAAAGCTCCTCAGACCTAACGCTTCAATCTCACCAATGGCTGCTTTCAGGTAGAAGTCAGTCTTACTGGAGTTGAATCTGGTCCTCTAATGATACGCAGACTGCCATTCCCTCAAATGGATCGGTGGCAAACATCTACATACTTCCCTGCAAGCTGTTTAGAACAAGTCATTCACTTGCCGCCTCAATAAAAGATGAATTCAGGGTGCACACACACACAACAGGAGCTATAGCAGCTTTGGAATAATTGAATCCCTCGCCGGCAGCCAAATCAGCCAGGTCTTTTGTTCGGTAATAATGTGCAAAGTAAAGAGACTCTGTCACATCCTGTTGATTAAAAGAGGTGTAATTTTAGAGAGAACATGACCATGGTGCGAATGTCAGGAGGAGGAGGAGGTGGAGGAGGAGGAGGAGGTGGAGGAGGCAGTGGAGGGGGATGATTTTTCTGCTTAGTTGATATCTTTGGTCAAGTGCTATGCAGAGTGGCGTTGTTCTCAGTCAAAGTCATCAATGTGTTCATTCTCCAAACTTGACTTGAAGCCAGTAACTGAAGCAGAGCAGCTCAGTATGTTCTGGATGGATGAGTCTCGCAGTGGTCAGCACTGCGGCGCTCCCGCCCTCATCCCGATCACACTCTGCGCCTCCGCCTCCCTTCATCTACACATACCTGCTCACAACTAGTACAATACTCCAAGGTAAGGTAATACTGTTACACAGTTTTACTCTTACGTCTCTGATTTTTACCTTTGGTCCTCTCTCTCTCTCTCGCTCTCTCTCTCGCTCTCTCTCTCGCTCTCTCTCTCGCTCTCTCTCTCGCTCTCTCTCTCACTGTCTCTCTCTCGCTCTCTCTCTCTCGGCAAATGAAGCGAGTCAAAAACTTGAAAACCTTTTTAAAAATCCAGCGGAACAAGTCAGAAGTCCCTAAAGCTTCTGACTTCTATCAGTGTGTTCATGTCAGGGAGGAAAGAACACGCTGACAAGAGAGACTGAAAAACTGTCAGGTGCTCCAGGTGGTGGGAAATGGCTGACTCAGACGCTTGAATACTTTTCTGTCAGATTCAGAAAATAGTGTTTAATCTACTGACATGGTTACTAACCGTCATGTCAGTCAGGCGTCAACTTCCTGAGGTCTTAAGCTACAGCTTGTTGTGTGCTCACGCTCCTGCCTGTCTGAGCAGTGCTGTGCTCCTGGATCACAGAGCAACATTTTGATGTTTAGAAATGTGAAGCAGACTCAGCAAGAGTACATACAACTCCACAAACTCACAGCAAACAGTTTTCCTAAATAGGAAAAACAAAGTTCACTAATAACCTTAATGCTTGCATTGTCTGAGCAAAGCTGCATTCACACACTGTTGACAGAGCGGGAAGAACAGGAAAACCTCCTGCTGTCCTGACCTGCTCTCCGCCTCCAAGTCACATCATTTAAGCAGCTTGAATGATCAGTTTATGCAGAGTTATATAGGGTTACATGGAGTGGTTCGGGAAACCAGATACAAGTGTTAATATCAGATTTTATTTAGATGTAACTGCCAATGGTTTGTTGACAACTTTACGGTTAGCCCCTGTAAAACAGAGATCCCGCTATACTGCCGTTCAGAAGACCCCTCAGAGGTATGACGTGTAACACAACATGGCGTCTGTCCCACCATGCCGGCTCTCCCTCTTACCGCCCCGCCTGTAACAGGCTGTGTAAAAGGGGCAGCTCTTTTCACCAACTTGGAAATATTGTAACTGTCAGAAATTCTTAATATCTCAGAGTCGGAGGCTGATGTAAATGTTTTTTCTGACTCAGTTGCTCATAAATTTGATCTAAAGAGTATGACATGAATGCAGCCTGAGCCTCTACTGCGAGCCAGCTATAAGAAGTGACACACCACAAGCAGCCTTCTGTTACAAAGCAATATCCTGCCCTTTATTAAAACACTAAGGATGAATGCAAAGACGGCAGGATTATAGTTTCCAGTTAACATGGACACATTTCCCTGTTTTGCTTTTCATTTCTTTATTTTTGAATTTTTCATTTTTACAGTTGCCTGTAGTTGATCAGTGTGTTTCTATAGGTTAGGTAACTTTGCACTGAAAAACCACTGTTAAGAGTTACTGCGCATTTCATGGAACATTTTCCAAGGGTACTTGAACTCATGTTGACTCGCAGGTATTTTTGGAGTACAAAATTGCACACTGCCGTTTTATATTCCCACAGTCACTGACTCATAACTAAGCCGTCTTCAAGCCAAAACAGCTCACATGGCGGCAGCCGATCTCTAGTTTCTCCAGCCTCCTATGAGAATTAGTTTCTCTGTCTCTGTCTCTGTTGCTGTCACGTCAGCTCCGTCAACACTCACTCAGACTTTGAAGACGGTGTCTAAATTAAGGAAAGGATATTCTTAGATCTTATTGATCTTACTTTGGCACCTCCCATCCATATTCTGCTCTGAGCTAATTAAGATCAAAGGAGCGTTGTTACGTACTGCTGTAACCCAATATACCAACACAGATGTGACGGTTGTGCTCATAAGACTGCATGAGTAAGATTTTCATGCATGTGTGTTGGTGCACAGGTGTCTTTATTCCTGCATGTGTATGTGCATCCACATGTGCACGTGCAGTTGGAGAGTCGGGGTCACACTCGTTTTTTTTTTGTTTTTTTTTTCCAATCATTAATTCTATGACCAGCATCATTTTTGAACAAGTTGGCCCAGCTGGGAATGAGCAGGAATGCTAATTAGCATGATTAGAAATTAGCATAAACTTAGCTTGACTGGCTGCCAGATCATTATTACAAGTACCAGCTTCTTTGGAGATTTAGAGTTTTTTATGATAAGAAAAGCCTTTGGTCATGTGGACGACTGCAGTGAGAAATCATAGGCAGACAGACTATTCTGAATTAGCCCTGCCTTACTTTGAACTTGGTTGAATTCAACAGCCCCTGGAAAAGAGACATAAATTTGACAGAAAAAGCTGTTTAATCCACTTTAAGAAGAGATTGGAATTTCTCTAAGTACTTTGACTGAAATAACCCCGACCCGTGAAGTAACCATGAGGTCATCACATTAATAGTCAGCACAAATCAGGCAACTCTGAATAGCTTGACAGTTTTTAGGAGGTTGAGACCTTTGCTTCCTTAGCAAAATGAACCTATTGTACTGCACTGTACTCAGTGGCTATAAGTGAGGCTTTGTGATTTGGTGAGAATCATTGAATTCCACTCAGTTCCCGACCTTGATTACAGTAGTTCTTCCTTTAGTTTTTGACCAAATGTGTTTCTCCAAACGCAAAACTTTGACCGAATATTATTGCACCAAGACGAAGACAACTGACCAGATTTAATTATATCTGACAAGAATCTGCTTTGTGTTTTGAGGCTGCAACTCCCCTCCTTCCATTGGTCTACTGTAATACTGGACTGACATCTTCACACATCATCGCCCTCCCAGTCCTCAGATTGGATTGTATGATACTACTCAAGAGGCCCGACACCGAGCTTTGGGTCGGAAATGTAACAGGATTTGTGATAAATCCACTGTCTTAATGTCTCCAGAGAAAAGTGGATGCATTTTCCACTTCAGTTTGATGCATCATGTTTATTAAAACTGTGGGAGTCATGGCATCCATTTTCATTTGTTGTCATTATCTGGGGTAGATGTCAGGAATTGCTTTGGGGAATGTATTTTTCGCCCCCCTCTTTTTTGGCATTCTCAACACTTTTTTTTTTACCACGAGTAACACGAGTCACTTAATACTTGTGATGCACTCTGTATCTGAGGGCAGAAATCTGCATTTGTGCCTTGCAAAAGCCAAATAAGTCAGTCCTATAGTCTCTCCAGATTGGTAAATTTACAACAGGAAGTGGTCTGGCCTTCAGTTTGAATACTAAGCAGCTTTAGCGCAGGTACTGCTGGATTAGGGCACCTCTGTGCAATGTGTAGATCTGTTGTGTCATGGCCTCCAATGTTGTCAGTCACATTCTTGTTCACTGTCCCACAGGCAAATGGACCACACACTTGGAGAGACAGTTTTCATTCTAATGGGTTACATTGGCATTGCTTTGTAAATGGACTAAAATGCAAACCACCAGTTGTGATTTAATGCTGTCAGTTTTCTGTTGTAATGGACTTTCTAATGAAAGCATTCTGTTGTCTCTACAGATGTTTGTCCTGCAGGTGGTTTAAATGTTACGGACAGTTACACAGAAACGCCATCCCATCATGATGCTGTAACTTGTAAATAAAAATATGCAAGAGAGGTGTGCCAAATTAAAAGCTTTAAAAGCTTCTTTAAACAGTTCTAATATTGCCATTGTAAAACAATCACATAAACAATCTCATTCTATTAGTCTATTAATTATCTTAATGTTGATTCACAACAGGTTTAGTTTTCCCTGTGAGTCTACTCAACAAACACTCCATCAACGGGCACGATTTTTATCAACAGCAGAGAAGATATGAATGGCAATTTACTCAACCGCAGCATCATAAATCACTTGGATTGGTGCCGAACGCACAGTGAAACTATTACACACTGGGTGGCTAAGTGACTGGGATGAAAACACTTTTTGTAATGCATGTGTGGCTGTTGTCTGATTATTATGCTGCCATAAATTCACCAGCTGAGTACACACAGAGCTGACGGGCCCCTGTTTCTCAGTTTCATGGATTGTGTCTTGCAGATGCAATTCACCATGTAAAGTGAATCAATAAAATAAATTGACATCTTTATTTAGCCTGTTGCTTCGGTGAAGTGCTTTGGAAGATGTTTACAGAACTCTTGTCAACCTGCTGCTGATGGATGAGTTGCTATCAGAGTAAACTACATGCAAGTGTCTGCTTTTGATGTGGACAGAAAATCATGATAAACTTAAAATGTTCAAACTTTATATGTTACTGTTGTACATTAACATTCTAGCTATCAATATTCAGATTGTAACACAACAGATTGAGATGTGAAAGCACAGTTTGACAACCATAAAATGTGTTAATGTATGGTAATAGGCGTCATCTCTGTGTTAAAAAAAAAAAAAAAAAAGCTACAATCTTTGCTGTGTGTGCACCACAGCCATGTAAATCACACATTTCAGCAATGTCAGCAATAGTGCACCATGCGTGTGAGTGCTGGTGTGAATGTTTCACTCATTCACATTATGTATTGAGTGGGTGAGTGGGTTGGGAAGGGCTGAATTAGCAGAGCGACATTACTGCTACACATTGCAAATTCACCTCCCACGAAATCATTACAGCATCATACTCCACAGATCTGAGACTGAAACGAACACTTCGGGGACGGCAGGGGTCCGCAGGCCAACCTAATGAGTAAGGAGGTTACACAAACATGTTTGAGACTGCAGGGTCCCCAGTTTGAATATGTGGACAAATGGAAAAATCTCAGCAGAGGCAAATAGCTCCCTCATGCTCTGAATTAGGGTTCTTATAGTATAAAAAGGATTTCAGTGGTGGTATATGTGATATTACACAATATGTTGCCTCAACAGAGGTTTGCAAATGTATTGATTTTTGATTTTTTTAAAACTGTTTTGGCCAGTGTTTAGACTGGAATCACTGGGTTTGAGATGGTAGAAGAGACTTTTAGAAGATACTTTTGTGCACATTATCAAATTGTGAATCACACTTAGACGTGTGTGTTCAAGAAGGAGAGTGAAAGTTAAAACTGCTTCTTGTTTTTCTCTATGGAGACTTAATACGGCAGCTGAGATATAGAGCTTCATTTCTGGTTGCTTAGAGGATTTGCTGATTAGTTTCTGGGATGCACTGACAAACACCGTCAGACACAGAACAGCTGGTCTGATATCTGAACCACGCTGGCAGCAACTCCAGTGAACAATGAAACAGTCAGATTTCCAGATTGAAGCTTACATTCAGGACATTTAGAAGATAAACTGAGGTAATGTCTTGTTTGTTACGGTTGTGTTATAAGCCTGGTGTTTACTGTCAAGAATACAGTGGCTTGCAATGGTTAGGCTGAGAAGCCAGGTTCATTTTACTGTGATTAAAATCAGGAAGTTTCATTTGCTTACTATTAAATTAATTGAAGTTAGTCAAACTTGCAAATTATAACCAGGTAATCAATTCTAAAGGTTATAAAGGAGTCACTATTGACTCCTTTAAGTCTCCATGAGATGGTACAGATTCTGCTCATCTCTTCTACATCTACCCCAGCTGACTTCGGTGTCAAATCAGCAAATTACCTTTGACTCTACAGAACTTTCTGAACTTCACCTCGGGGCAGATTTTGTTGCTTAATGTCCTGTGTCTTTGTTCTCAATGATTATTATGGGCGGCGGAGGCCAGAAGTAACTGCAGCAGAAGGAAAATGTATTTTGAGGATGTTTAAAAAGGACATGAAATGGACCGATTTGTTCTCATTTATTTGTTTTGTTTACCCTCATGTCTAAACCTCCTCAGGATCTTATACAGGGAGCTGGAGCCCGTCCCACGGAAGGGGAAGTGTTAGTGACACTACTGATGTGTTATATTGTGTGTCCACTTTAAGTATATGTGCACAGTTTTAATAGTGTAGTAGTAATGTTTCCAGTTCACCTCTGTAATGACCACCTACATATAGTGAAGGTCACATCACGACAGTTGCATCAGCTTTCTCCAACACTGCACTGAGCCTGTTAGGGTACCAAACCTGTTGTTTATAGATGGTCTTCTCTGCCCTTCCCATTATGGACTAAATGGAGCCTAACTGCTGCGTTCAGTTCTAAAGGGTTCCAAGTGGAAAAGACAACCTGCTGCGCAACATTCAGCGTTTGTCTCTTTAGATTTAGGAGTAACGGACAAAGATGAGATCAGCAGGCAGAGCGGACAGAGATTTGCAGCAGCTGGCACTGAGGTGGAACATGGATTTTCTTGACGAGCGCACATAAATCACGAGCTGACAGTGAACGTCTGTCATCCAGCATCGCAACACTTAATTAATTTGGGACTGACCTGCTTCCTGAATGCCCAGTAGATCCATATGCTACTGTTTATGCTCCTGGATATTGATGCCATGATATACAACTTCCTAATAAACCCTAAGACACAAGCAGTGAAATAAACAACAATAAATCAGTTAATTGCCGGTGCTTAAAGAACTTAAAATGAGTTTTTCAACTGATGGCAGTTTGTGGGCCGATATCAACCCTCGTGTCGTACAGGTTTTCTATCACCGTCTTCCCTCGAAGCGACTGTCACAAACCCCTCTCGTCTGAGTGGGCACAAGCCAGAAGCCAACACATGCCCTCTGCAGATGTCACAAGGAATTCACTGCAGCTTTTGAGGAATTGTTTTACAAGATGGTGCCTCAGAACCACATTTAATCATGACGGGAGGCATTCTCTGGCACAGTCTGTAGCTTGATTAGTTTGCTTTATTAGTCCAAAAAGGAAAAATGGTGGATGGCTTCCTGTAGCTTTTACTTACTTTAGCTGATTCCTTCCTTCCTTCCTTCCTTCCTTCTGAGAAATTTGTTGAACTGAAAACTTGATGTTCTGCTCATGAACCTGAGCTTGTGATTTATACTGACTCTCCTCTCACTGGGAGACCAACGACTCGTTTCTCTCTGCCCTACAGTTGAAGAAGAGAAATAAGAAGAGGCGGTTTGGTCTTATGTTCTTTCTGCTTGAATTGTCTGTGGCCTACTTCTGCTTTTTTAAATTCTTAATGGCTACTGAGTGTGGCAGGGAACTCTTGGACTGTGCAAGCTGCCAAGTCTTAAAATAACCCAAAAACAAAAGAACAGAATTGTTAAATTATTCTCCCAGTTTTTTCATCCACCTCTCTGCTTTGATTGTAATTACTAAGCCATACACTTCTAAATGTGTGGCGTTTAGTAACCCACTGGGCAAAAGAGAGAGGATCTGTTAGTTGAACAGCATCCAAACTATGAGTTGATCCTGATTCCTCACATTATCATCACATCAAATACCTGGCTATGTCTTCCCTCGTAAGTTGTTCTGTGGGACGTTTGTACCCGACGGTCTCTGGTGGGGCAGCACAAGCAGAAGACAGATTCATCATTCCTCGTAATTAGGGTCTTAATTTGAACACCTTGCTCTTTTCGGTTCAGTTGCAAAGCTACTCTCCTGCTGCTTGGCCCACAAAAGCAGACTGGAGCGTTATCTGGGTCGCCTGGTTACATAGCGAGCCCCCGCCCCTTCCACAGCTGATGGGCGCTTGGCACTGGATCTGAGCTACAGAGTTGCCCGCCAACAGGCTGGCCCGCCTCTAAAACAAGCCAGTCTCTCTGGGTCTAAGCTCTCAAGCCCAAAATGGTCAGAGTCGCTCAGCCAGATGAAGTAGCTGAAGCCAAAACATCAATCATCACATTATGCCAGCCGTGCTTATGAATCAGCTATTACAGATTAGTAAACTAAGAAGCTTTCCGGATCCACAATATTGATTTTCCCATTCTCGTCTCATCTGCTACAAATAGCAAGAAGCTTCAGTGTTCCACACAACAGAGTTAAGCCAAGAAACTGCAGGAAACTGCCATCTGAAACCAACGTCAGCTTTCCCTGATTTTAAATATAGTTTTGCATGACGAAGATGGAGCGATACTGTGGGTTTTCTGGAGCAGCGCACAGAGGCGAGAGACGGCCATGACGTGCAACAAAGGTCAGAGAGGACTACATTCATCAGCAGATGGAGTTTGCTCAACTGTCAAGAGACTGTAGATGTTCAGCTTTCTATTATTCTGAGCAGGACTCCTTGTCGATTTTACTAAGCGCTGAGCTTGACCATTCATTCTTGACTTTGGAAACAACAGATGACAAAAGAGCCGCTGAAAGCTGGTTGAAAGCTGTGAAACAAGCGAGTAAGTGGAACAATAGTTGAGACTATTTTGTCAACCTCTGTTTCCAAGCTCAAGAATAGACTCAAGAGAGACAATTTATTTTATTTACACATTTTTCTTGGCAGTGAGGATTCACAGACTATTATCTGGGAAATCATAGTGACAGCCAACTCAGTATGATGTGATATCTCGTTTTCACTCAGTGTGGAACAGGAGGCAGGAAGGAGCAGCATGTTTCAGGAAGATTAAGTCATTTATCTAAAAATGTCTCCAATTGGGGTTTGAAAGACTTTTTCTCAAAACTAAACTCCTAAAGTAAAAGGTGAGAGGTTGTTTTTCTTCTTCTTCTTTTAATCTTGAAGTAATATTTTTTACACTATGACTGTGTCATTTTAACAGATTAAATAAAGAAGATATTATGTGTTGATTAGTGAGATTTAGAGGCGCTGATGAGCAAATTTAGGTCCAGGCTAGCTGTTCCCCCGTTACCAGTCTTTATGCTAAACTAACCTCCTCTTCACAAACATGTCAAACTATTTCGTGAAAATCAACTCAACTCTTTTGGAGTGCACCGCTTCTGTACATTCCTGAACCAAGGGAGTTTGCTGTGAAAACAAATGTTGCTACTTCACCTCATTGGCAGGTTGTTTTTATTGCAATTTAAGTAAAAACTGGATTTTCACTCGCACTACATGATTAAATCGAAGTACTTTCACCTGCAGCATGGCTTCTGTAAATCAGCTGGCTGATTGAACCCCAACTCCCGCCTGATCACAGGGAACTCCCTCATCTATTTACTGGCCTGTTGGTTAGTTTGTTGCTCCTTTCAATACAGCACCGCGGTCTGTAGCAGCGCGCTGTTCAATCCCAAAGTGAAGAAACCAATCCCCAGAGATTGGCGACACCCACACTAATGAAAGCAACGCCGAAAAATGTAATCTCGCCAATTTCAAGGCTCATTAAGTAGAGTAACAGACGGGAGTTTGAAAAAATAATTTGAAGAGGAGCTGTAATGTGTTTTCTCTCCTCTCCCCTCCTCTCTCTATCCCTCCCTCATCTCCTCTCTCAGTGGAAATTGCTGTGAATCAAAGTATTATTTTTTTTCACCACAGCAGCAGCTGTATTAAGATGAAAACAAATGATTTTTTATTCCAGAGGTCGTTTGTGAATTTGTGTGATTTCAGGCTTTTCTGGGCCACGAAGGCATTAGTGCTTCTTGGCTTGGCGTTAACTGCATTATGTGAGCTGAGCGTTTTCCTGCTGCATTGCAAAAATCCTCCAAAATAATGTTAGATTTAAAAAAAAAAAAAAGGAAAAAGAAAAAGAAGTTTGAGTCAGTCTGAACGGTTTGATCAGAGCTTTTCTGGGGACGGCTCCTTGGTTGTATGACAGCTGGCCTGCTTTTTGCATAGACTCATAATTTTACCAAAAACCCTCCTCAGCCTGAACGTCAGAGGAATATGAAGGAGGCAAAGCAAGTGAATGCATGTCTCACACACTGACAGGCGTGCGCAGCATGTGGAGTCGGCTTGACAACGGATGTAGTTGTGTGTATGAGGAAGTGAGCAGTGGAGCAGCTACAACTGCTTTGCAAAAATGCTGTTAATATGAAAACCGAAGTGTGAGAGGAATAGGGGGGGAAGATGATCTTCGGCGTCAGGGCCTGACAACTGTTCACTTCAGCAGAGTGTCACCTCAGGAGTCCTGGCTGTCACACAGGAAATGGGAAGTGTGCAGCTGAGTTTCTGTGCCTCGTGGTGCACCCGGCAGACTGTGCCAAGGGGCCCAGCATCGCCAGTCAACATCAAACAGCTGATGTTTATGACAAGCAAATCAGCTGCTCCTCCTCTCCCCCCTGCTGACTCTCTCTCTACCTGTCCCCAAGGCTTTGCTGGGGAGAAAAAAAACATCTCCACTCTTGACTTAAATATTAAATGATACCAGGCCACCTTCATCTCAGTGTCGTTCCCAGGCCCACATTCAGCATGATAATTAACAGGCGCCACTGTGTTGAGAAATTGTGTTATTTTCCTAGAACCCACAGTAGGTGTCTTCCCTGAACAGACTGCAAGGCACGAGAGCATTTTAGCATAACAAATGTTATCAAATGGTTTAATGAGAATAATCTAACTAAATGAATGGTGTCAAGATTAAATTGTGTGCTGCCGTTTCCTCAGGCTGCAGAGGTGGATTTTAGCATAAGTGCCTGGCGCATATCTGGACTGGGAGTTTAGATACATTTCACCCTTAATTCCTGCTTCTCCATGGCTCACTAACGGCTTTCTTTATGTTCTAATTACTGTGGACAAACTACTATCTGTCCTTTCAGGGGAAAAAAGTCCCAGCGAAAGTCAGTAATTATGTTTCGTGGTAATTATTGACCTCTGTGCTGCACTGCAACAGTAAGAAACCACCCACTTCCTCCTCGCTTTCAACTAGATGTGTACTGGCTGCCCAACAAAGAAAAGAAAATCCCAAAAATCTGCAGTGGGGAGTTATTGACCCAGCACTGATTTGGCAGTGTTTCATTATGCCCTGTAGCCTTTATGACAGTATGGTTTATGTAACTGCCAATGGAGCTCATACAGATGAGTGGTCTGTAGCACACAACCCTGTACACACACACACACACGCACACACACACAAACACACACAGAAAACTGGTAGTAAAGAGCACACACAGACACACAGTCACTCGCGCTCCACTCCCACTGCCTGCACACTGAGGATGAGCGGGCTGATTTCTGAGAGCTGAAGAGGCAGGAGGAGAGAAAGGTTAGAGGATCAAGAGGGAAACAGTGTTTCATCGTGCAGACTTTAAAGAGAGAGCCGCATTCTCCATCCGCTGAGCGTCGCCTCAGAGGCAGCAGCAGCAGAGTTACGTGCCGTCATGAATGATACGAACACATCACTGTCATGGAAACGAGGATTCTTCGCCCCCGCACATGCATTCCTCCACGTCAGGGTGTTAAATTTGTGCAAAGTGTTGATATGTTGCTGTGCACCAGTGAGACCAAGACATTTAATCAACATGGTGGCCTTGGAATTTTAAAACGACAATGATTAGATGAAAATATAAATACCACTAATAAATTAAATATGAAGCTGTCTGCTGTAGCTTCGTGTTTACTGCTTCGTTTTAAATGTTGAACTATTCCTTAAAACTCTTGTTAAAATGAACTCTTCATATTGATTGTCAATAGCAGCATTATTGCTGAATATTCAGACTGGTATAAGGCTCCATGTCCATGAGGCTCTGCTTCATTAAGGTATAACCACCTGAAGATTAAATGTGAAAGTGCTGGCTTGATTTTTGGGCATGAATGCATATTAATCTTGACATCCATCTAAGAAAACGCTGGGTGTGATGAATTCCATTCACACTTATTTTACCACTCATCAAATAAAAAGGAGTTGGTTTTCCGAGGTGGAAAATCAAACAAAAGTCGGGTGCAAAGAGGCAGCTTGCCTCCAGCATCCTGTTCTGCAGGGCAGATACTGTAACTGAGTTCGGCTTGGAGTGAGGAAAAGGAAAGGATCTTCTCTGAAAACCTCCCCGCTCTCCCTCCTCTCTGTCCCCCGATGAATGCCCAATCAGAGATAAAACATATTTACATTTCTCTGATGTGCAATGTGCATACAGTATATTCACACTGTTATCCTGCTTGACTCATCCTGTGTGTGTGTGTGTGTGTGTGTGTGTGTGTGTGTGTGCCTGTATTCTCATCTGTGCTGTATGAACGTGTGTGTGTGTGTTTGTGTGTGTATGTTTTTCCCCTTGAAATATCCTAATTGAAAGCCTGGAGGCACAAATTCTGATGCAGCAGTATACTACAGTAGCTCTGCTTGTGTGTGTGTGTGTGTGTGTGTGTGTGTGTGTGTGTGTGCATTTCACCTAAAGGCACACAAAAACACACATCAAAACACTGTTTGTTGACCTTGTATCCCTCTGAGTCTGCTAATGATTAATGAGAGGCACAATATGTATCTCTGCGCTCTCCATCTCCCTTGTCAACGTCATGTAATTACTGCTTTTCCTTTCCTGCTTGATTGGTTTCTCATCTACTTGTTTTTCAGCTTCACACCGTGCGAAATTGTGTGTGTGTCGCGCATGTATCCTGATGTGTCCACAGGTGTGCCGATTTGTTCACCAGTGTAAATGTGTGTGTGTGTGTGTGTGTGTTTTCATTTTGCGGGTTTATCTGCAGAGTGAGGATAGACCCTTTCCCCCTCAGTAATCTTACTCATCGCGCTGCTGTTATTGCAATTTAGACTTGGCTCGGCTCCAGAGCTGCTCGACTGTAATGGTTCCTCCTCTCTCCGCTGCCCTCGGGAGTGTTACAGCCTCTCATCACCTCTGCACTGAGCTGAGCGCTCTCAGCATAAACAAAATGACCTCAAGTCACGTCTTGAATTGAAGCCAAGTTGTAACCTGTTAAACCCAGCAGAGCCTGCTGTGAGTATAACATTGTGATTATCATGGGTGAGCAGTGCCCACATCCACAGGGAGGAGACATTCAAAGGTTTCAAAGGTTCCATAGTGCCGCGCTGTCATGTCAAAACCTTGTAACTCAATTCTGCTGGTGATTATGTGTGGATAAAACTTTACAACCATTGGTTTCATGAAAACATTTCAAGCATCCTCTAGAGGTGCTCAGTATTTGAACAAATTATTTTTTAACTCGAAATCCTCAAACCAAACAGTACATACTGAATCATTAACGTTAATGACCAAATTAATAATTTGAGCTATTTGCATTTGAGCTCCCTTCACTAATCACTCGGACCAAACGCCATCATTTATAAACAGCCAAGAGACTGTACACCGCTCACTGTAGCCTGTAGCCTCTCAACTGTGATACTATTGGTTTGCTTAGAAAAAAAAGGACAAATGAACAACATGGTAGGTATCTATGAATTTTTGTACTGAACTGACATGAATCAGTGAAGTGATTTTTAATTTCCACCTCTGTGCTTATCCAGCTATAAACAAGGAAGAACTTTTTAGTTCATTGATTTTTTAGGTCAAAAAACACCCATGACCTGCTACATTAACAAAAGAACTGAAATGAGGAGAAGGTGATTCAGGTGTGAATGTACAGTTTGTTTCAGACATAGTTTAAATTGATTGTAAGAATCAGAACAAGAACATTGGTCCATAAGATATGGATTGGGCTGTGTTTTTACACCATTAAATCTCCTCCAAGGACTTTAATGATGCAAAAGCCAAACTATATAGCCTTTCCAGCTGGTCTGTTTGTGTAATACAATATTAATCTTGTTGCAACGATGGTGCAGTGTTACATCAACATTACATCTCAAAAGCAAACATGACCAGATGATCCAGATGACCAACCAGATGAGCTTAAGGCCATTCTTGTTTGCAGAGAGCACTGGTGCAGTGCAGTGCGGACTACCTGGTTCCCTCCTCATTCGCTCAGCTGGTGCGACAGTAGGTTTTTGGTGGCCACATTAGTGTGTTGTGAGGGAGCAGCTACTGTAGCTCCAACGCAAGCACCAGTTCATTTCATGGCCATTACAAGAGGCTGATGGAGAGACTCAGCTCTTCCCTTTGAACTGGGATTAGTAACAGGGAAGAACAAAACAGTGCTCTTATCTGGCTCTGATTTTTGTTTGGAGCTGCAGGGGGGCCGGAAGAGAGCTCAGCCGTGTGACTGTAATGTGAAACACCACAAAGCAATTTGATAAGTCGTTTCGCTTCGGGTTTTTCCTAACAGACAACTGAAAAGAGAGAATAGGTATAATTCTGATATGCATGACAGGTAAACATGAAGTGCAGTGTTGTGTGCGCATCTCTCGCACACTTCAAATAATGTTTTTTTTTTCTTTAGCAAAATTCAGAATTGCATCAAAGACCAGCCTCAAATTAGACCTTTCTTCCCAAAAGGCTTGGGTGTGTTGTGCTCCGAGCTTGCGAGGATGCTTCAATCCCCCTCACCACCCAACCCTCTCCCAAGCATCAAAGCGAGGCACACGCTGTTTGAAATTCATTGAAAGCATTGGATTAATAATGCAGAAAGAGAAGCTCGGAAAAGAGGACACATAGCATGATGCCTCCTCGACTCCTCAGCTATTAAAGCATGGAAACCTTTCTGACATGACCAAATGGGAAACCTTTGAACGAGCGGGGAATAGCTGTGAAAAGGTTGCGGTGAAAGTAGCTGGAGCTAAATCCCCCAGGAGGCAGCCAGATACATGCTACCTAAATGAAACCATTTCCTTTCTCTGTTTTGCTACTGTGCCTACTTCACAGTGCTTTTGGGAGACAACAGCAACAAAAAAAAAAATCTATATTAAATGAGTGATTGAATTAGAATAAATAATACATTTATACTTACATTGGGCTTTCAAGGTCATGTCAAGCCTCGATGATAAGAGCAGTAAGGAAAAAACAAACTTAAGAAAACAAAAAATAAATAATTAAACGGTATAGGAAGTGATGAAGTGCTCATTCTTAGAGGAAATATAAAAAATAAAACCCATTTTATCTGTAATTTTATAGCCTCATATTGTCATGTACCCATCATCAAATTATTACAGAAATAGGTCTACATTTTAGGATATACACTCATCCACGCATTTAATTATTAGATGAGAGGTTTGGTACCACTATTGTTTCTCTACACTACATATGAAGCTAGAACCAGGTAACAGTTAGCTTAGCTTAGCATAAGGTGTGAAAACAGGGAAACTTTTAGCTTCAGAGTAAAACAAAGTCTGCCTATTAGCACCTCTAAAGGCACAAACACAGCAACACTCCGACTCACATGGACGTTATGTCCGTTCCTGAGTAGCTTACAGGAAATGTCTGTACAGTTGGTCCAGTGGACCAGATGGCTCAGTGATGTGTGAATGACATGGGGCCAAAAATATGCTTTGCTTTCTCTCTTGACAAAAACAGAGGTAAAACAAATGATATGGAGTCTCTGCTGCTTCAGTACTAAGCACACCTACCGAACGCACCTTTCAACACCAAGAATTTAGTGTTTTGGTTGTCGGGTAGCTTACCAAGGAAGAGGTCTGTCTCTTTGGCATGGCAGCTTATTGTTAGCTTACTGACAGGTTCTATCAGAAAGAACCGCCAGCATCATATGACACCTGCCTATGACTCACAGGCTAGCAACCCCCTTGACAACACATCGACTGACCAATCATTGTTGAATTTAGACTAAGGCTGAACAATTAACTGAAATATTATTGAACTCGCAATATGGCCGAGTGCAATACCTGAATAGGAAGAGATGCGATTTTTTTGATAAAAGGTAAAATGTGTCACAACAGACCATAAATGAAGCATTGTGATGCTACAGAGAGGCCACTGCCTTCCAATCATGTTCGCCACATGTAAGGCATCATGCTTGTTTGGTACAAGCCCTAACAAAAATCACATCATCATCATTGGAAACTTATAGTCCCACTGTTGCAGTCCTAACTCGCCCCTCCTTCCCATATTTTCTTTCTTTTTTTTTTCTCTCCAGACAAGAGGAGGCAGTCAGAGAGTTGATTCTGGTCATTTATCTTCCCAATGCCAATGCTGGTGTAAGTACAGCTTAACTGCAGAGGGGGGTATTGATCCTACTCTCCTCTCCTCTCTCCTCTTCATTCTTCACAGAAAAAAAAATAAATAAAAAAACATCATCATCACAGCTCCCGCCCAGTCTGTGCATATGAAAACACAAGCTGACAACCTGTCTGCCAGCAGGCAATAAACTGTGCAAGCTGATGATAAGGAGAGTGACATTGTAATTCTTGCAGTAATTTCATATGAGACTTTTTTTTTCCTGCACACACTCAATACCAGGTTTAAATTCGACACACATTAATTGTATGGGGACTCTCAAGCCTCCAACCTCCTAACACTTTGTGTGGTTTCAGATGGAAATCATGAACATTATAACAACATCAATTTTAACTCACTATCTGGTTTGGACAATTTCTGGGCATTTCCATAGAGGCACATTTCCTCTAGGGGATCTACTTTATAAAATGTATGTGCAAACTAAATGATTTTGTGAAGCAGTGGAGTCTGGAGTTTTTGCACTCTTACCTTCCTCCACTGAATCCCACCTGATCTTTGGTTGCAACCGTGAAGATAAATGGGCCACTAAGGCGGTCCCAAACACATGCCTAGGGACATCAGTTATAAGAGGGATGGCTGATGCTGAATGAATTACTATGGGCTGATACATAGGAGCACCAAACACGAGTATCATTTAATGCTATCAGGTTCTCAGCAGCAGGAGCTCTGAACACACTTATGCTAAGCTAAGCTAACTGCCACTGGTTGTAGTCTTATATGTTTAATGCGAGAGATATGAAAGTGGTATTGGCCTTCTCATCTAATTCTAAGAAGAAGGAGTAAATTCTAAGAAAGAGAATATTTCCAAAAATGTTCCAAAAACTATTCCTTGAAAGAAAACAAAACTTTAAGGACCCAGAAATTACATGATACAAAAGGAGGTTTTTGCAGCATATTTTTTTCTGAAAGTTCAGATTCATTAATTCCTATAGTGTAGTATAGTTGATTTCTGCATCTTTTCACCGAAACATGTCTCCGCGGTGCCACCTTAAGACTGTGTGATTAATAATAATTAGGAAGCTTATGATGTAACTGCTCACCACAGCTCTTCCTCTTTACTTTCTTTCCTCAATCCGACTTCTTTTCTTTGCCATACTTCCTTTTGCTCCTTTATCATTCCCTGTGATATCCCCTCTTTCTCTTGCTCTGCTGCATATTAAAAGCAGGACTATAATATAGTTCTAAGAATAGCTTTGCCTAATCTGATCACTGTGATGGAGTGTCACTCCTGTACTCCTCTCGAGCACAATATCTGCTTTACCCTTTTCACGCCTCTAAGGCTGTCGACACCTGCCTGAACCCCGCAGGCCTCGGTGTACAAACGGAGCGATTTTATTTCAACAGGCTATATATCTTTTTTTTTTTTTTTTTTTTAAATGGCAACTTTTAAATTAATCCCTCAACAACACAAACACAAAAAGTCTTGAAGTCATTTACACCACATATTTAACATTAATGTTCGCAGAGTCAAATATACTCTATTTTAAGTGTACACTGACAAACTCACAATCTGTCAGAAATACTGGGGAATACATGCATTAATACAGCCACTCGGTGTTAATTCTCTGGAGACTGGTGCCTATTTGTAGTTTAATAAGATAAGAGTGAGTGTGTTTGTAGTACAGAGGTAATATGGCTTTGCAAATAAATAGCTGTAGGATGATGAAAGCTGACAGTAAAATAATGTTGCTGTGTTAGCATGTAATAGTATAACAATCATATTATATCAGCTGAGTGTTGCCATTTATCGTTACGCAGCGTCACATTTGGAAAGTCATTTGTTAAGCAGGAGAGTGTGCAGTTCCTGGTAAGAGTTTTCTTCAGGCTGTTTGGAGGAGATGTTTGGTTCTTTTGGGCAGTAGGTGGTTTTCTCATTTACATCCATCAGTCTGCACGTTTTTTAAACCTCTGTATCGTGTGATGTGGAGTGAATTTAAATGAGGATGGTGCCATATGGCCAAGAGGAACCAACACTGCATAATTAGCATGAACTCTCACAGTTGGAAAGTAAGACATATGAAAGTTTATTTCATAAATATTCTTAAATAAAATATGTGTAAAATGATTTTGGATGGAGTTTATTCAGCATTAAAGGTCATTCTCACCGTATTACCACCTTCAGATTTATTTAACTATAAGAAACTCTGTAGTTTATTATTTACCCGGCAACAAGCATGGCTCAAGAAGGTCTGACACCTTACATAACTCTTACTTTCAACTCGGCAAAACAAGCACAATAAAACATAAGAACAACGGGAACCAAGTCATTTGCTTTGCTTCATGTTTGTATTTTTCTGACCTCTAAAGTGGCATGTGACACTGTTGTGTCCCAGTACCATGTCATAGTAAACAGCGACACCTCGGGTATTATGTCACTCCTTCTTACTGTATATTGTCTTTAGGTCTTTCTACTGTCATAGGGCCCAAAGTCTGCAGGGTCTTCTCAGAACAAGGGGGAGCCCCCTGGCTAAAATACTGTAGAGTAGGGGCTTTAGAGAGCGTGCTAACAAATTAGGCGGCAGCACAGCCCCCAGTAGATGTCAGAACAATCATGAGGACAGAACTTAATTAGTAAAGGGCATAGAACAGCGGCATGTTATGAACTTATTTGGAAATGATGACAGGATTGTGGGAAAGTCTAGTGGATTTCATTATTGAGAAAAATGTACTATGCAAAAAAAAGAAAAGCTATGTCTAAGTCTTTTTCTGTTCTGCTGTTTTTGCATTACAGAGACAAGGATCTGGAGCAGCTGCTGGCAACAACAAGACATCTGGAGAACAAGGTAAGAAAAACTTACAAGACCAGACAAGAATATTGAAAAAACTGTATTTGTACGAGCTACATTATGACATTTAATTTCAAGACATTCCCTTGTACTTGCATCAGCAATGTTATGTTCGAGCCTTTGCACCAATTCTCAAAATAAAACTAACAACTGGAAAACTTATGGTAAGTCGGGGGAGACAAAAAAAAAGCGAAGAAAGGATGAGAAGGGAGGGAGGCCAAATGGACCTCAGTTTACAGTACATGCGGGCCGAGGTATCTGAGATGAGCTTTAAAAGGCACATGTCACATGATTGACAGTAACAGGCTCTGAAGGACAGCTGCCATCAGAGTCTAAACACACACACACACACACACACACACACACACACACACACACACACACACACACACGAACAAACAGACTACCCAGGGCGTTCCCTCAGATCCAATCATGATCTGACAGGAGCTCAGGCACTTTCATAACAAGCATTTGAATTAGCGCATTTCAGCTATCTGTTTTCTGCATCTCTGTCATACAGTATGTGATACCCTGGAGACATGATTGTATCAGCACGGGCAAGGGTTGTACATTGTTAGTTATCTGTAATTACTGACTTTAAAAACAAAAATACAATGTACTGCAGTGTTCTTATAAATCACTTGACAAAGCTGAGGCTTACTCTCAGCTCTAATGTCCCGTCGCCAGGAGACAATACTGAGATGACCATCAGCTTCTGTAGCTCCAACTCTCTGATGATTGCCTCCCTGTACAGAGATGGACTGCCTGTATCAGTTCAGTCCTGAGGGAAATAAAGATCTGCTCCATGCACCAAGTGCATTACAAATCATGTTTATTGTTGAGCTTTCAGTCATTAAACCTATCACAGTGAAGCAAATAAAGGCTTCAACGAGAAAACTAATATCTTCGCCGCTTTCACCTCCCCTAAATCATGACAGTGATTTGGTGCGTCGCCCTGACTCAGCACATCACTGCATAAAGAATGAGCTATTTTGACTTTATAAAATAGTGTGCTCTGTACTTAATATAAAAAAAAGTCAGTAGGTGTGTGGTATCATTAAACTGAGTCTTATACTTGCAGATTTTTGCATAAATGTGTTTGATTGTCTAAAGATCCAATGAACTGTTGTAATTCTCTACTGCACAATCTGAAGGGCTACCAAGGTCAAAAAAAGCACCTCTGTCTCTTTCATCACCATGCCATTTTTGCATGCCAATGTCAGTATATATGATAGTGAGCACAGAAACAGATGACTTTGTATCTTAACCATCTATATTGTAATTGTTGTTTATCTGAGATTCAGATGTCTCAAACAGGTAGTAACCTGCTTCGAAAGGGTGCAAAAAAAAAAACGTATTTGTGATTGAAGGACGCATTAAACCATCTCTGGCGACCACTGACCCTCTTTGGAAAAAAAAATTAATTGCCCTATTAAACAGAGCCACCATTCAACAACATTATTCACCACCAGCGATTAATGGGATCCAGTTTACCTCCAGCAGTTGACTGAGATGAAACACTGTGTTTTAGGAGACTCATTTTTCACAGCCTGTAGGAGTCAGCTCTGCCTTTCTATTCACTTAATAAAAGGAGAAAGTGAAGGAAAATACACAGGCTGCAGTACACACACACACACACACACACACACACACACACACACACACACACACACACACACACACACACAGCACCCCTTTGTTGTCTGACCTTGACAATTAACTTGATACCTGGAAAAACTGCTTTCCTACGATGTCTTAAGTGTGTCTCTCAATATAGAGAGACATTGGGAGTGAAAGAAAGAGAGAGAGAGAGAAAGCACTCTCTCTTAAGAGTGGGCGAGGAGGGAGTAACGCTGCTATTGACTCTCGCCCACTCTGCATACCCCCAGCACACAGCAGAGCACGGTCTTTAGAAAAAAACCTCTCACGGGCTCAAGGACGGCCACAGAAAGATGTATTCATATTCACTGGAACTCAATTTGAGTTGGGTACGTACAAGTACATGCAACTGTGACGCACCTCAGTGATGAAGCAAAGGCTGTTTACCTGATAACATTGGAAACAGGGAAGCTGGAGGCTGGAAGAGTTTATTGTAAAGATAACGGTGCAAGATGGAGTGTTTATCAAGTGGGTGCAATTGAATCAGACCTTTTTCCGCTTTGCTGCAACATGCCTCTGATTACCTCAAGATGCAAAATACAAACTGTACCGGAGACTTTCAGAGTCAGGGGACACTCACTGCTGTTGTTGCTGGTATTCATTCTTTATGAACAAAAGTAAATAAGAAAGAAAACAGGTTCCTTTGTGTGTTAAGATCATCAGCAGAAGTATTCATATCCTTTGCTTAAGTAAAAGAAGCAATGCCGCAGTGTAAAAATACACAAGTTAATGTTAATTCAATAGGTGACATAACCTTGTTTTTGTTTCCGTGGACTTAATGTGGAAATGTTATATTTTATACAGTTGTATCAATCATCATATTTCATAAGCTCATAAAATGATTTGCATCTAAAATCTCAATCTGCAAAGTAACTGGTAACTATAACTATCACATAATTGTACTGGAGTAAAAAGTAGAACATTTCCCTCTGAAATGAAGAACGAGGGCTACAAGAAGAAAGTATCCCAAAATAGAAATATTCAAGTCAAGTACCTCAGAACTGTATTTAATTATAATGCTTCAGTAATGTAATGTATTTTGTTACTCTCCCCCCCCTGGTACAAACACCATCACAGACTCAGTCTTTTCCCCCTAAAAAGCCTTTTAGTCGTCATATGTGACATTGGTCGACATGGAGTCCAGATGTCGTGTATTTGGGCCATATGCTCCATATGTTCACTGACCTTATGAGTCCAAGTGCAACACAGACTGTTTGTGGCACTGCAACAGCTGGAGCAGCTCCGGCTTACTACAGCTTTACATCATACGGTACAAACAAACCACTCTGACGGGAACATTAAAGAACAGCACTTGGCCATCGTTTGTTAAGATGCTATCATATGTGACATAATCAGCTGCTTATTCACGCAGGACATTAGAGATGAAAACTGCTCTATTTCTTTATGTAAATGTTAAGCTACTGTCAAAGAACAATGTGGACACTGTTAGACCAACAGCACCTCCCCCTTCGTCCCAAACAGGCACAGGCGTCATTTCAAATTGGCTCACCTTAAAGATCAAAGTCATCCTTTTATAATTAGCTTGCGACAGGCTCTTAAAGTTATGATGACCCATTTCTTATACACTTTTTTAATTAGCTTTACTGTACTCAATTATAGCCATAATGAATTTGTCTTATTCTGTCAAATATTGTTAGTAAATGCACACCGTATGCCTGTTTCAGAAGCATCCAGTGCTAGAAAGAGCTGAACCCACACATTTCCTCTGTGGGTTCTTTGAACATCCCACATTTTCTGGTTTCTTTTTCCAAATGTGCAACCACGTCCAAGTAGGTTACACAGACGCTTCCTCCCCAAAGCAAAGTAAAAGTTGATATACACTGAAAAACCAAGCACACAGTACTAATCAATACAGAGCCAGTCCTTCATGTGTATTTGAATATTGATCGCCATGGTTTCTCTCATGCTTTTCTGCCCCTCTGGTGTTTCAAGGCCAGAGGGGTCGCTGATATTTTCCAGACTTTCACACAGTGACTTTCAACTGTAAACGAACAAACACTTGCAGGCGCGCGCACACACACACACACACACACACACACACACACACACACACACACACACACACACACACACACCTTCCTGTACATGTACATAAATATACCTACATACAAAACACACTCATATGTCTTTTAAATCATGCAAAATGCCTGTCTAGATCCTTTGTCTTTACATGCTGGATGTGTTGTACTACGCTTACATTTTTGTGTAAAAATTTCAGGGTGCTATCGTCAAAACTAAATAAATAAATACACAATATTTTCTGAAACTGAAGATTTTACTTTCTTTGCATTTCCCTTGAAAAAGATTAAATGGCTGTTTTTCTGCACACATGCATTTGAGAATTAAAGTCATAGGTCACTCTGCCTATGATGTATAAGACATACGCTTTGTCCTTTTTGTGTGGAGATTCATTTGTAGAGAGTGGACACTGCAGACACCGCTCTTGCCGTCAAACACAGGTCATGTCTTTCATGCCAGAATCCACTTACTGTAATTGTTTACTTCTATTTCCAGTCACATTCGCTAGATACAATTGCAGATGGTTTTGAATGTCTGCTGTTTCATATTTATTGCAATTTAAATGTGAGAAAAGCAGCATGTCTTGGCAACTGTAACCACCAAATGTTTAGCATTTTTACTAGAAAAATTAAGCATATGACTCATCAATAATCAATTCATACGGATCTTATGTTTCAGCACTTGAAGTGTTATTTCACTGTTTTCAGAGCACTTCCATTTTTGCAGATAGAAAATTAACAACAGGCAAGGAGCTGTGAGTCTAAACATGAGCTGCCATACTGTTTTTCATTGTCACCACAGGCATTCAGACTTTGTTTCTGCCAGGTATAATTACAATGCAAACAGCCAAAATTTTCAAAAATTGCTTTTTGAAAAGAATGATCTAGACCATGGACTAAAAAATATTAACTTGATATACTTTTAATTCCTTGTAGATATGAAAAATTGATACCAATACAATAGGATTTTCAAAAAATACGGTGCTAATTTTGGGTCTCCAAAGCATTCATGGTGTTAGATTTACCTCAAAATGTCCATTAAAGCAACAAATATATTACACACTGCAGATTCCTAAGCCCAACTAGATGGTCATATACTGTGTAAAACACTTTTTAAAACAGGGTTTCACTCTACTTTCCACAATCTGTCTCTCTTGTCTCAAGGTCTAGAAGTCCTTCTTTAATGCGCCCTGTTCTCAGCTTCCACAAATCCCGCTCATGGCTCAACTGGTTTTAACCAGTTGAATCAATAAGACGTCGCAGCTTTCACTGGGATTCAGAGCAGCTTTTAAAAGACATTTTGAAAGACAGCCAACCAAGGATGTTCTTATCATGTAACGTAGAAACCTAGCCCATCTAAACTATAGATAAAGGTGCCAACAGCAGAAAAGTCATGGCTGAGGGAAGTAAATCTATTAAGCCTTGGACATATCATATAACCTTCAATTCTAGTGGCTACTACACTCCCACACCACAAATAAATATATTTTTCTCCTCTTTACTGGAAGCACAATCAAGATGATCCAGAATGGCAATCTGACAGCAGATATTACTCTCCCATTATGTGAAGAAGAGTCCCTCCAACAGTAAAAAACAAGCCCATCTGTGCTTGCAGCTTATTATGACCCACAGGCACGATTTATTGTAATTACGAGAAGCGCAACAGATAAAAGTCAGGTGATGTAGTAAAGCGACAAATAATAAAGCTACACAGTCCATGTTATAGTTTGGATGGATGCATTTTTAAAATAAAGGACTTTCCCACAGGAGCCCTCTATTTTTTTCCTGTGTGAAACTGTGAGTGCTTGTTTTAACCATGACTGTTCAGCACCCTCACCCGCATGTTTATGTTTATAAACATGATGAGGAAACTCCTCTCAAATTCCACCTGGCTGCCAGCGACCTATTCGCAAACATACGTTTTTTACAAAGGTGTTATGAGTTATGAGTTATGAGTTATGACTCCCTACCTTTGAAGAGGTCATGGAGTCCGATTATTTATATTCCTTTAGTCCACAAAGGTCCATGGATCAAAAAAATCAAGAGGGTTTTCTTGAAAGTATTCCAAATTATGTTTTCCAAATTATGTCCATTGAAGACGGGCGGCTTCATCACTTCCTTCCACATTTCAGCCATTTTCTCTCCTTCCGACTACCTGGTAGAGCAGCTGTATGATGGTTGCACATAGGCTGAAGAATCCCCATCACACCAGGAATCAGGATCTGCACATTTATTCTAGAAGAGCAGCAAGGGGCACAGTCAACAGTCATACAGTGACAGACTCTATTCCTCTCTGACCCCAGCACAAAAGATATCCAGCTTTTTTTCCTCCTTGTGTGTGTGTGTGTACATCAAAATTCATACATATATGTAATAGAAGTAAATACAATGTGCATATTAAAAGGCTATTTACCCTCACACAAAAATAAAATCAATATACACATAAACTAAATTTAATGGTTTCAGCAGACACCTCAACCTCTGGTTAATATAAATATGGGCTTCTAATAAAGAAAAAAAAATCACATTAAATAAAAGGCTCGTGTCATGTTGTTATGGTACTCAATCAGTCCAACCCTTCCATAAAGGTACAAAAGAACATTACACCATAACGCACCTAGAAGAGCAGCAAGGGGCACAGTTGACACTCTGCAGGGAATCAGTATGGGTGAGAACAAATCTCTGAACAAATCGTCCGTCATCAAAGCTAATTGCAAAACTCAGCAACACATAAGCAATGATCTGCAGTTATATTTACACGCACTTATAAATTACTTTGAAGCCCGCTATCTTGACCAAGGGAAAGAGATCATTACAACATTTCTTACCAGCTTTTACCGAGAATGTGCAGCTACGTTACTCATGTGTCTTTTGTGCGTCGTTAATTAAATCCCCCCTTGCTACAACAGGTAAAGTGGAACTATGAAGACAATTCATTCAAAATGGAGCCGTAAATACAGTGATATTCCGACTTTATGACAAAGAATATAACACACAAGTTTTGAGAATGTTCACCCCCCTAAATTTCACTTCAGGAGGCCTGTGTAAAGACAGCGAGCGTACTTGACAAAAAACTAATGACGCCATTCTGGCAGCCAGAAAATTGCTGCGTTTGGTTACTGCCTTATTCATCCTAGCATGAAGACAAAGCAACTGCCCTGTGGGATAGGACCAAGAAAGGGGGGTTGGGTATTATTAATTATGTAAAAAGGTTTTTAGGCATCAAAATGCTTCAATATGTTTTGTACTGTTTTAGATTAAATAGTAAAAGCACAATTTTCCATTTGGAAATCTTTTAGAGAGATTCAGTGAAAAAACAAAGTAAAAAGTTCATAGCTCCAAACGTTTGGCCTAAAAGCCTGAAATGTCAAGCATATATAGCCTAAGTAGCTTTTGTGCCTAAACCTAACCAACCTTAAAGGTGTGTTTGTTATTGTTACCATGATGACACAGGTCAGGTACCCTGCTGATGCTAAAATCCTTTGGGTCATATCCGAGGGCAGGGACAAGCGATCTATATGGTTGTTTAAGTTAGAGGATTTATTAGTGAAGACAGGGGCACTAAAAGTGCTGCCAGAGGTAATAATTCTGATAATCCATTGTGTGTGTGTGTGTGTGTGTGTGTGTGTGTGTGTGTGTGCGTGTGTGTGTGTGTGCTGAAGAGGAGATGAATCCTCAAACTGAGGAGAATGATGCGAATGAGAAATCCATCACTGTCACATTCAACCGCTGCCTCCTGTCTGACAAAAACTGATGAAAATCTGCCCTCAGGCCTCAAAGCCATTGTCAAGATGGTGACATAGTTCTTTTAGATGAATGCATGTGATTTTGCTAAAATATTAAACTTAATTAGTTTGTATGGTAACAAAAACATGTACAGCAAATACATAATTTAGAACTAAATTTAGAACTGATGAGACTTAAATCTCGCTGAAAGTCTCAGAGTTATAGCCTTGATGACTGTGCTTTTATATGGATGAAAACTAGGTGGACGCCAAAGTAATACATATTATCATTGTCTGGTGATTTTATTTTAGAAATCAAAAGTTAGTTTGTGCTGCAGCAGCAGAGTGAAAGAAGAAATCTGCAGTGGAAACTAATGTTTTTGAAAATAAGGCAATATAATAAGGAAAATGTAAGGTTGTGAAAAAGAGTACTGATGAAACCTCATTCACTGTTGCATCACACAACGCTGAAGTTGCCCTTGCATTAGCTGATTGACATCAGCTGTTTCATTGTGCTTCACAATCATTGGTTCATTCACAGCTGATTAGTAGCATTCAATCATTTTCATGCAGGTGCACAGTAGACCATAGTAACCTGACACTTCTCACAATTAACATAAGGTCACAGTACATTTTGAACAAAATTGCTCGGACTTGGCCCCAGAATAGGATGTGATATCATGTTTCTGATGCAGGTAATAAATAGATATTGATCAGACCAATCACAAACTATAAACAGAGAGCTATTCTGTCTAGTATTCTTCTGACAGGCCCTCCAATCACACTGACCCCATAACTGCATAAACATTTGCTATAAATTGTTAATTCCTTGACACAAGTGTCTCTGGCTGAAAAAAAAAAAAAACAACTTCATCTCTTATTACTTTGCTGATCACATCCTGCCTCTGCCTTCACTCTCCACTATCACACAATCTAGACATCTCTTTAAAGAATGTCACCAGCTTGTAGTACAAAGATTATGAACATGTCTGGTGCTGACACGGAGGAGGACACGGCTCAATAGCTAATGCTGCTGGGAAGAAAACAGCAGGCATTAGAGCATCGGAAAATTCAATATCAATTAATGCAGGACTCAAAGCTCGGCTTGACACAGCAGTTAGTGTTTCCTCCTTGAACAGCAAGAGAGAGGTACTCAGGCTCAGCCCCAAGGGAACCCAAGGATTAGCTGCTCAGTCAATACATGAGTCGCAGCTCTCTCGTTGACTGTCATGCTTGTTTCTCTACAGTAGTTTCTGCTGATCATACTCAAGCAGATCAATCCTTTGCAGGAGTGTCGTAAGAAAGGAATACACCCCCATGCTGAGCTTTGTACAGAAACAATTAGTGACTATGAGCACTAAAAAGATTGAAAAAGCTAATTGTTTCAAGTTTCATCTCAGTTTCATAATCATTCATATTCGTCATTGAAGACTTGTAACCGCTTAACAGGGACTGACAATGAAAGAAATCTTATATTAGCCACAGTATGTAAACAACACAGTTTTGCCACCAAGTCTTTGTTTGTGCGTCACAAAAGAAGTAGGTCAGAGAAACGTGATTCTTCACTGTTATTCTTGATGACATACGTTCGCTGCCACAAGCAGACATTAGAGTCACAGTGAAACCTGCTTGGGTAAATGTTAGCTTGTCATGGCTTAAAAAAAACCCTGAATATCCCTGCTTCATTATATCCTACAGCTCTGTTGCTCTCCTCTCAGAAGCACTTTTCTTGTAATAGAACTGATTTGTACTCTTTTATGTATTTTATTGCAAAATTTTAGTTATGAATGAAATGTGTCTTACTTTGATAAATAATATTTTTCTTATTTTCATCTGCATCACAGAAACAATGTGTGAATAATGATAAAGATTTCAACGTTAACCTTCAATTCAACATTATGCAGACAAGCCTTCAAAGCTTAAAAGCATGCTTGTCACATATTTACATGTGACAAGCATGTATACATGTTTAAGAACAGATTTCCTCAGGTCAGTTAATGGGTACATTCTCTTGTCTAATAGTCAGTATTCTTCTGTAGTTTTACTTCTCCACACTTCATCGACCAGGAGATAAAAACCCTCTTCTTTCCTTAATGCATTCTTGTGTCAGTTTTTACTGGGATTACATTCGTGTCCTCATTGTCAGTGCTGGCTGAGCTCCAGGGAGGATTAAGAACTGGAGATCAATTTATGCTTTGGCTTTTGACCTGGGAAACAACTGCTCAGGCTCCCCCATAGGAGTTCTGCTCCACTATTATTATGAGGGCTGGGGTTTATGGGAAGCGCAAGGGGACATTTTACAGAGTAATATCACATTGTATTACTGCTTCCTAAACTCACAAATGAAGAGCTGCTGATTTAGTGTGACAGTATTGTATACATATAGTAACATTCTGTGCTCATTAAGCCTTAAAGGCCAACATACCGTAATGAAATTGACCTTTCCATGGCCCCTTACTCTCACTACCCCGTGAAGCTTTGTGTTCTTGCACAGCACAGAATGCAGTTTAAAATGAAAAGAGATATACCACTCAAAAGTCTTAGTAATTTATGAAAAGATAGGTTCTTAATTTCAGACAGAGATAGGCAAAAACAGATTATCATTATGTCGAGCAACTGATGATTTTGCAAGTTAAAATAGCAGCTATCACAGGTTAGCTGTAGCTAGATAATTAAGCATTCAATTATAGTAAACATTACCTCGATTAATAGCTTGAAAATGCAGTCTCTTGATAACATTTTAGTGTTTCCAACTGACTTGTTTTGGAAAGGCTAAAAAGAAATATACCATCTGCCAAACTCTTTCTATAGGGAGCATCACTCCCCAGCATCTTGAGGTTGCTAATGATTGGACAATCCCTGCTTGGGGAATGTCAATTCTACTAGACTTGGCAATGTGACTCAGACCAGTCTTTGTACACTGCTGTGAGTCACATCCAAATTTTCTTTTCCCTTCCAGATGCGTCCAAGACGGACGTCCCGGAGGACTTTGACATCGACATGGATGACCCCGAGACCGAAAAGGCGGCGGTCGCCATCCAGTCCCAATTCAGGAAGTTCCAGAAGAAGAAGCGTGTTGAGAAGTCCTAGTGAGCACCACGTTGCTCTGCCACTGTGTGTAGAGACGGCAGGTGGAAGTGACAGCACAGTGACGATGGTGTGACATTTGCATGTAAACAAATTCATACCTGTTGGAACTCCAGGGGTTGTGATGGGGTTGGGGGGTAGAGAATGCAATAGCCTGTTAATCATTTGACATGTCTGTGAATTTTCAATTTCCTATTATTATAATGACTATTATTTATTATTTAACTGCTGTATCAATAAATAAGTAACAGACAAAGTTATTGAGATCTGGTTTCTGTCCTGCCATATATGTTCCATATATCATGAAGTCTAGCTGGTGTTTGTGTTAGAATATGTTTTTGTACTTAACCCAGCCTCATAGATATACCTGCACCATACCTGTCTGTACTGCTTAGGACTACGTTTCCCAAAATCACCTGTGTTTGTGTGATTAGATGGAGCAAAAGCTGATGTCAGAGTGAAGGTTTTTTTCAGGAAACGTAGCCTGGAGCTTTCCATCCTGAACAGAATATTTCACCCAGAGGCTTTTTTCTTACCCGCATGGTACTATAAAGCTGTGTGTCAATGTACATTGAATAAATAAAGACTCTGTGTGGAACCTGTGTACAGTGCATGTAAATACCAACATTTGTCAAACACCTGGAGCTACATATCAAATGTGGCTGCAGAATTTCTGCAGTACATCTGACATATTGCATTAACATACACTCTGCAGGGATAGCAGAGAGACACCTGCACACCTGCTCATTCATACAATTATCCAATCAGCCAATCATGTGGCAGCAGTGCAAAGCATAATATCATGTAGATGCATCAGAAAAATTTCGTCTCAGTGACTTTGACTGTGTCATGATTGTTGGTGCCAGACAGGCTGGTTTGAGAATTTCTGAAACTGCTGATCCCCTGGGATTTTTACATCTCTAGAGTTCACTGAGATTGGTGCCAACAACAAAAAACATGGGCTATAACAACAAAACACCACATCAGGCTCCACTCCTGTCAGAACAAGAAGAGAAATCTGAGGCTGCAGTGGACACAGACTCACCTAAACTGGACAGTTGAAGACTGGAAATACATAGCCTGGTCTAACAAATCTGGATTTCTGCTGAGGAAAGCAGGTGGTAGGGTCAGAACGTGGTGTCAACAGCATGAATCCATTGACCCAACTTGCCTTTTATCAACAGTCCAGGCCGCTGGCGGTGGTTTAATGGTATGTTTTCTCTGCACAGTTGGGCCCCATAATACCAGTCAATCATGATTATCTATCAGTGATGACCATGTGCATCCCTTTATATGCTATTTTTTTACGAATGTGACAGTGATGTGCAGCATGAATGTGCAGCTGACAAATGTGATGCAATCATTTTGACATGATTGCATCACAGTTACACATCACACATCTCAAAGAGATTAACTGAAAAAAAATTGAGGTGTTTTGAGAGTAGAGGGAGGCCTTACCCAGTATTAGTGTTTCTGATAAAGTGCTCAGTGAGTGTATAACAAACTATAAATAGAAACTTCTTCAGAATGAGCTCAGCTGAATCTATTCCCTTCTCAGCTTGATGACCTTCTCCATGTGGCGCCAGGCGAACTGACTGATTCCCACTGAGCTGTTCTCAGCTTCAGGCACAACAACCCAACAACATACACGTGCATTTATTTTGTATATTTTAGTTTGGGATTATAAATTAATATTTTATCATTTCATAATTTGAAAAGGCTATTTCAGTTTTTGAGTTAAAAAAAAAAAAGAATCTGAGGGAACCTTCGCATGTGATTCTTGTTTTATTTCTCCAGCTGTTGCTCCCTACTTTGTTTGACTTTCTCAGTTCTGTGTAAATCACCGGTGGGCAAGCAGCTGTCACAAACAAACTTTATTCCTTTTACCGTTGGTCAGTTGATCAGTCGCACCATTATACAGTATACTGATCAATCACATTATGTGGTCTCCCTCAAGAGCCTGCCAGAGGAAACATGTGAGAGAACACCAGCAAAAATACTGTAGGCCTATGTATTACGGCCTGAAAGGAATAACATATGAGCATAATACTATTACTATTACTACTATTTTGAACAGCAGAGTTCATTTCTGGCCTGGCTTCATGGCAACATTGTCCGTCAGTCAGTCGATCACTTTGATCCAGACTGAAATATCTCAACAACTACTAGATGAATGAGCATGAAATTCTCTACAGAATTTAATGGAACCTCCTGACTTTTAATCTAGTTAAAGATTTTCAGTTATCCTGTGAAATATCTCAACAAGTACTACATGGATTGGCACAAACTTTTGTACAGACATTCATGAATCCCACACAATGAATCCCAGTGACAGTTATACCCTCTGACTTTTCCTCTCGTGCCATTATGACATTTGCCGTTTTGGGTGAAATGTCTCGACAGCTGTTGGATAGACTGCCATGAATAATTTGTTCAGACATTTACAATATGTTCTCCACAGGATGAACTGAATAATGTTTATAGTCTCTAAATTTTTCATGTAGTGCCAACACCAGGTGAAAATTTTAGTTTGTCTAATGAAGGTTTATCACCAAATATCAGCAAAACTGACAACATTTCCATCAGTCTCACTGAGCCAGGTTGTATTTTATGATACTAGTAAGAGAGTTTTGCCCCATGTGACCTTTCTAATAACAAAGATGTGTTTCAGGTTTGGATACAGTATCACTCCTAATAAGAATTCCCCTCCAATCAAAACCTTGAACCAACAGTTAAACATATACAGTAGATATACTTATTATACGTGACTGTGATGTAATCCAGACAAGTTGTTTTACACTCTACAAAATACTGAAGGGGTTACAAGCATGTCAGGAGTTTTAACTGACAGAGGTTAAGATGATCAGGATCATGACACTGCATATGGGAGGGTCAGTGAACTGTATTATAACGCGGTCAGTGGTGACCTTTGCACTCCAGGGAAGTGATCCTTACTGCAGATCAGCTTTGTAATCCTGGGAAGATTAAACTGCCAAGGCAAGTGCACACGATTTCTTGATATCCACAGCCAGATGTTTTACAGTGCAAAATAGAAAGATAAAGAAAAGCTTCAGCATCCATTTTATTTTATCTTTTCTCTAAAATTTCATAGTAAAGTCAGTGACATCACCTTAGTTTGCTTATGTCTTACTCTACTGCTAAGAAATCAGTGCAAATGAGGTTTGGGGCAACAGTCTTGCTTCCTGAATGGCAACAGTGCAGTGACCTTTAGATTTCCAGTGAAGGTCACTGTCTCATGGAAATAGAAGTCTCACTGCAGTTGCTTGTTTGTTTGCTTGCTTGCTTTATTTTCCGCCCAGTTGACTGCTAAAAAAGATCCTGCCATGTCAACCCGAGGCCCACAGAGAATAACAGTCCTCCCAAGGCTCCGCTGCTCTCTTCCTTGTGTTTGTGGGAGTGTGTGGTAACGGAATTTAAATCATGAAATTAACATATGTAGATTTTTTTCTGATCCTGCATGATGATAAGCTTTTCTCCTCTCATCTTGTCATCTTACATCCCCTTTCCTTTCCTCTTCTCTCCTCTGCTCCCTGCTCTTGGGGACAGGCAGATTGGGATGTTGACAGTGAACTGTGTCATCGCCTCTGGGTGTTCACTTTGTCTCTGAAGTTTTGGCTGAAAGGTGTACTTTTCTTACCTAGAAATTGGAGATAGATTACAGCGACATGGTCTCCAAACACAGGTGTACTATTCTGAAGTCCATGCTTGGAGTAAAGTCAACAGAGACACCTTTCTATATCCTCTACACACAACAGAACAGCACTCATTCATCTAGTCAGAGTAAATACAGCAGGGATACACTATAGACTATTTTTGGGGCAGAGATCAACCACTGTGGAGATAAAGATATGTTGATACATGCAGTGAAACTGTATTATGGTGAAATTTTCCACATGCACTGAGAATGGGACCGTGAAATTCATTGCGTGCCTTCTGTTCTGCCTACAGAGAAGAACATCACTCCTGCAGACAGCAGAATAAATCTTTAATAACCGGAGATGGCGGGTGGGGCATTTTCTTTACCCCTCAGAGTCAGTGGACCACCATAGCAATACTGGGTAGGGCCTCACTTCGCTCTCAAAACAGCTTCAGTTCATCGTGTCATGGACTGCACAAGGTGTGATGGAAACTTTCCTTTAAGCTTCTCCATGTTGACTGCATCACCTAACTTCTGCTGCACATCCATGCTGCCATTTTCCCATTCTACCACATCCCAAAGCTGTTGTCCTGGTTACAGATCTGGTGACTAAAGAGGCCACTGAAGACTTTTGATCTGTGACATGGTGCATTATCATACTGGAAGTAGCTATTAGATGATGACAAACTTTATTATTTATTCCTCTGCTGTACGTAAGGCAAAAATTAATTCAGAGTTTATTGCGCATTACTGTTTTCTTTGCTTGTGTCCGCACAGCTACAGAAATCAAATTCACACTATGTGTTTATTGATAAAAATGAATCATCCATGATCTAATGAAAACTGACATTTTTGTGATTGGTTCACACACTGCTGCACAGATCCACTTACACATGCATTTGTATGCATTTCCTTGAAAATGAGAGTGCGTACAGATTTCTACAGCAAAATGAATACTGACACTCACGTACATCCTCTGCTTTTTTTTTTGCATCATGTGACTGGCAGGTTGGAGCTTTGGGTATTTCCTGTGAGACTGTGCACAAATGGTCCTTGCAGATGTGGAGAAGGACGATTACACTGGGCTTGATTCATGAAATTTACATTAGTCATTAGTTTCCTGTCACACTAACAGTAACATGAATTTGATCTAATCAACAAGGTTGTGTGCCTGTGAGCCGAGAGTGAGGAAATTCACTGTCAAATATAACAGCCTAGTGTGTGTACAAATGACTGATGCTTCCACTGGAAACAGCCTTTCACTTCATCATACTGTAAAAAGCTTGAATTGAGTTCACCAGCACATAGCATCAGCAAACATCTCCTCTGTCCATTGGCTACAAGCAGTATGTCCTGCAGTAATGAGACAGGAAATTTAGTGTTGGTAGATTAAATCAAAAGTTACCGCTCATGGCTGAGAACAAGGCAAAAAAAACAACTCTAAAAGAATGACTAAAACTTCCTATTTGCATCTTTGTTGTCAGAAACAGAAGCAGGTGCCTGAGGAGTTGGTTTTAATGTTTTTGCATGAAACGCACCTTTGTGTGATTCCTCTCAAGTTTACAGAGCTTCAGTAATTCAGAAATTAACAGAAGCTCTTTGTAACATCTATGGGATTAAAGGAAAATTCTGGTCGTTTTCAACCTGGCTCTTACTGACATAATTGCATCAAGATTCTTGATAGTTTGGTTAGCTAGTTACAGTAGTTACACAGTCACACTGTTATCAGCTGATCCTGTCAAGAGTGACATCATCTACAGAGACACGATTCATGTGCAACATATAAATATATTCATCATGTTTTATAATGTAATATGATAAGTAGTAAGTGGCAGCATTATGATATACTGTATGTATAACCAGAGCCAATGGGCCTCCCCATTAATCTTATTTACATAATTTAATATTTTACAATCAGTGTTTACTGCATTAATACTTTACAGCTGTGACTCTATTCACTGTTTGCAACTTTTTTTCATCCCTTTGCATGAGATGATGTTTTTCAGCGCCAACCACAGCATTGTTGGCATGGTTACAGTTTCAGTATAGACGTGCTGGTGTTAACTCAATACAGGCTAGATCATGCAATTCTTTTTATCACTTTCACCAGTGACAGGGATAAACCAAACCAATGCTTCAAACTGGAACACTTTTGTTAGAGTAAATTTTGGTTGAAGTAGCAGCTCAGTTACTCGGTGGCATGTTGCTGTGTTTGAGGCCTCACCACCCATCCATACATGGACAGCATGTAAACCAAGCCACAGACTATATGCAGTATTCTTGAACAAATACCCCTGTAAATAAACAGTATGCAGTCCAGTAATTTAAACAAATTATTAGTCAAACGATTAAACATGTTTACAGAGGCATTACTGGGCCAGAATAATCTAGGTTAAATTAATGAAGTGAGCCCTGCAGCAGTTGCTTATATTTTTCTCTGTTGTCTTAGCTAGCTAGTGAGCTAATAATAGCTAACCCTGCAAATGGCTCATGGCATTTTCATCAGTTAAGACATCTTTAGCTTCAGGGTGAAGGTAACGTTCAGAAGCAGCTGATGACCACTGACCCATGGCTTTAAGCGTAGATACAGGGGTGACAGTTGCTGCAGATGTAGCTGCTCCAGTGCATAATGAGTGAGCAGTCTAAAGTCTCTGAGCCAACAGGACTGGCAGATGATACAGAGGAGGGGTGGGGGGTGGGGGGGTGAAACAAAGATCATTTCACTTGTTCCTCCTCCTCAGTAGCTCATGCAAGCACAGGGATGTCATTTCTGAGAACAAATACAGATCAAAATTATTTAATGTCCGTTGTCAGATTCTGGGTGCTCCAGGAAGATGTTGAAATAGTGTGAACATAAACATCAATGCTGCAGGACGATAGGTCAAAGGATCCTGAGGTAGAAGAAAACACTAAGAAACCCACGGAAACCATGACACTGCTTCAGTGTCTGTTCATTTCGTGAAAGATCACTGCTGTCCAGAAACATATCACTCTTTCAATGTCTTCCTTTTTTTTCTGCCATCTCACTCTCACATTGTGCTTAGTGGAATATATTTTCTCAGTTTCATATTTGAACACTGTCCTAGAAACCTTACCCCCTGGCAGTACTGCTGCTCTACTAACCTTGTGATTGTGAAGTAACCCCAGAAACCAGGTGCTATTTTTACCTGCCGTTCTCCCTCTCTAATGAGACCTCACATTCACTGCTGCAAATCCTTCCTCGAAGGATTTATCTAAATGATATATTTTCATGAGACTATAAACTATCCTTTGTAATGTACTATAATCTTCCACCTAAGCTTTTTATCTCTCTTTTATCTCAGCTGCATTATGAATGAAAAATATCTTACAGAACAAATTATTGTGATAGAAGAAGAAGATAGAGGATTGCACAAGCCCTCGAAGGAGGTTAATCAGACTCTATTTTGTTTGGGTGCTGTGGTTGTGAGGGGGTCCAATTTCTGGCTAAGTCACCGTGGGGTGCTTGTATCAAAGCTATGTACTGTAATAATATATACTGTATATGTAACTGTTTCCAGGGCTTGTCAGGTCCACTCACATCCTACATTTAGCTTTATATAGACCCAAGACCTGTGGCAACAACTCACATAGCAAGCAAAAAGACATAGTCGTCGCATATAGAAAAGAAAAAGCATCACAAAGGTCAGAGGAAAATGGTCAGATTGGTTCAGGCCAGCAGACAGAAAAGTGCTCAGATAACAGCTCAGTATGACATTTCTGACTACACAACCTTTCAAACCTCAAAGCAGATGGGTTCAACTTGCACAGATCCCAACCCTACAGAGCACCTAGGGCTAAAAAAAACTACAGGAACTGTGTGATGCTGTTGCAGCCACTGTGGACCAAAACCCCTCAGGATTACATCCAACATATTGCTGAATATATTTTCAAAGAAGACAATCCGGATGCAAAACCGGGTCCTCCAAATTATACAATATTGTCAGACAATATAGCCATATATTTGAAGGAGCAATGCAGTTTGAGGACTTTGCAATATAATCTTATAATAATGTCCTGTTTTTCCTCCATCACTGGTTAGAAAATAAAATACACAATCACAGTAGAACTCAAAAAGTAGGGAGATTTCTGGCTACTTAGCACAAATAGCTGGGAATGACAAGACACTCTGCCTTAAAGACTTCAAAATTAAACATCAGGTAAAACTGCATTCTTCTCCGTTGTTTTTACGGAAGTAAAATTCTCCCTTTATTGGGGAAATCATTAGAAAGACTGCATCAGCATTATAGATTAACATAACAGGTACAACTATCTGGGTGTAATACTGTATTTTGATAGGTTAAAGCAAACAACAAAGATATAAGTCAGAGCTATTTGACTAAAGTACTATGGGAACTGCTCCTGCTAATTATGTCAGATGGCATGAAAAAGTAACCCTCCCAATAGGTTTTGGGTGGTTGACATTTTCTGGGTCCAAGTCCTGGGTTTATTTTTGATGTCCGCTATTTCTGGAAGGATTATGTTTATATTTATGTGCTTTATGTAATTATGTCATCATTGCTGCATGACTTCTGTTGTATTATATGTTCTGTTTCTTAAGGGAAGGTACAGTGAAGTAATGTTGTGTTATCTTACTCACTGGCTTTAGCAGATGAGGAGAGTCTCCAGACAAGTCAGACACATAATAAGCACAGAAGCAGATCAGCGAGCAGACAACACGCAATCCATCATTGTTGAATGACGAAATATGATGCAATACTCTAAAAGATTTACTGCAATCTGGTTTGCCAGTGTTACAGTCCTGCTGAAAAGTCCAAAATAACAACAGGTCAGGTGACTTAAGCTATGAGATACCAGCTACAGTGGATGCTCTCTGATAAGTCGCTGTGTTGACAGCTGGAGTCCAAATCCGATCAGTTATGTGAGCAAAACATAAAGTGAGGCAGTTGGTGGAAGCTTATCTAGAGAACATTACAATACCGGGAGTGAACACAGCAGCTCCAGTGAGATTCAAACCCCTGACACTGGTCGTATTAGCGCTCTGCTCCACACACAGCTTTATTAAAGATCAAAAGCTAACGCCTCTTTATGTAGCACACTGCAATATTCTTCTGTGATACAATGCATTCAACAGACTCCTGGTCTGAGTCCGACTATCTATTACCAATTACAAGTATAATTAACAGCCCCCTTAGACATCAGCCTTTCTTAATAAGACTCTCTATCATTTAATTGTGGTCATTAACATGGGACACACGAAGAAGAAGATTCGCCTGTCAGGCAAATGTACATCTGTCCTTCAGACATTTGAACATTTAAGTTGCAATGTCTTACACTGCAGTCACTTCTGTCAATAATGAAAAGTTATATTTGATTACTTTGGTTGTGCATAATGAATTTGACTCTTCAATTACTTTAAAATTAATCGAATTATTTATCCTTGTGCCTGCCTTAGTGGGATAAATATTTTAATTGAAATATCTCCACTTATTTTGTTGTTTATTATCTGTGTTTTTCTGTACATCAGGATATATGTATCCTACTAGAAAATGCAGTAGCAGACAGGGAACTCAGAGAAATCATTAGTTAAAAATTAAAAGTAATTATTTTATCTTAACTGACTTGGAAGGGAAGCTCTGAGAAAAACAGACATTTTAAGAAGTGCACTACAGCTATGAATTTGTTTTCTGGACCATCACTCTCAAATTAAACTTCTGCAGCATGTATCAACATTTGTAAATACTATGATATAGTCATTAGACATAACTCAAAACCAAGCATAAATCCATGTGGTGCGAACGTGTCTGTTTGCCCTTGCTGACAAAAGAAACTCAAGGGAAACAATTTTCTAGTCAGAAACATCCTGTGCTCTTCAAGTCCGATACTGAGGACAAGGACGGGCGAGCTGCCGGATCAATACAGTGATCTGAGATGGAAAGAGAGAGAGAGGGAAGAGAGGGAGGTCAAAACAGGGTAGAGGAGAAAAATAATGGGTCCGAAAGAGAGATAAACATGGTAAAGCTCAATGTCAAGGAAACGAAGGAGAACAGTTCTTGTGAGGCCACAGAGAGGGAAGTCAGGGTGTGACTGATTAGGGGAGTGTAGTGTGAACTCAGGGGGAAAGTCCTTCCGTTTTGTGCTTTCTAAATTGCCCCCCTGTCTCCTGCCAACTCTTCAGGCGCCTCATTATGAAACACAGTTGGGAGGACACTGGTCTATTCCTAACCTGCCTTTGCTAACTGACAGTGCTTGTCATGGCATGGTGTCCTTGGTGCATAGTTAAAACTAAAATCCTAATAAAAAATCTTCACTATCTCAGACAAGGACTACTTCCGGGGGTACTTGTTCCCCAGGGGGCTGCTTCTGGAGCTTGACTGATTTGAAAAAATAGAAATGACCATCTTCTTTAAAAAATATATCCACATATTGAATCCGCTGTAGCACAGAAAACCTAGGAATTTTGGAAAAAGATCATAAAAACCATTTATAAAAGAAGAAAGCAATTAGCTAAAAGTAATAGATAAATGAGGGAATGAATTAACAGTTGAATATTAATTATGTGGGACGAAAGGTTGGATAGCTGAAAGTTAATCTTATTTTAGCTAGATGTTAAACAGATGGAAAACAGAATTTATTAGCGAAAAGGTTTAGTGTACATGCAGGCAGTATGAACTGCCTGCATGTACACTAAACCTATTGGTTAATAGCTGAAATAAGGTTATTTGTCTAAAATTAATGGATAAACAGTTTAAGCTGTTAAAAGTATTGGGTAAATTAAAAAGCTGAAAGTAGCGGATACATGGCTGAAGAAAGTAAAATGGTTGAAATAGTTAGGTAACAATTATGGAAAAATGGATGACACAGACAGAAAGTAACAGATAAATGGTTAAACATCCGGTTTCAGTGGTAGATAGCACTTGTGCAAATATTACCAAGCCAACCTAAACATAACAGTTCAGCTGTATGAGAACTTACTTTAATGATATCCATCAATAGTATTAGAACATCTACCTTAAAATCAACTCAAATTAACACATTTTCAGTGTGATGGGTGGTGTGGCTGAAGGCGTACTTGAGTTCATCTGACAGGGCTTTGGGGGTGCATCAGACAAAGGAGGTTGGGGACCACTTTACAATCTTATTAGACTTGAAAACTCCTCTTCCCCTGAACCAGAGTTTCCCTCTCTGGCTGCTGAGCGCTGTGGGAGGTGTGATAATGGCCTGCAGCCAGGAGGCGAGTCTCACACGAACACTCCAGTCCTGTTCCTTCCTAATGTATGAGGGCAGCTGCAGAGTCATAAAGTATGCTCAGTGTGCAGGTGGGCCATCCATCTTGATTATGCTACCACACACACCAGTGAGGGGAGTGTACAGATTTAATAAGAAACTTCAGTTATTGTCATTCAATTATAGTTCACTGACAGTAAAGTTTATCCATTTTCTTGGAATCACTTTTTAGTACCTGCATGAAGTTTTCCCGGTGGATCAGCCGGCTGACATCAGACATGTATTCAATCATTCAGCAGATGATTTCTGGACACGCCATCTATAGAACGGGATAAAACAACAACAACAGATTAGGTTTTTTTTATTTTTTCTGCTGAGCAACAGAAATACTTAATTATGCATCAGTGGAACTGATTTCCCTGAAGGTTACTATAGTATGTGAGTGTATCTATATACATACGTAACTGTGTGCATGCAATCTTTTCCCTGCCACTGCTGTCTCATCCACATTCTCCAGGGCTGTGGCGATCAGCGTGACAGTGTAAACCTGATCTAGGCCCCAGTGTCAGCGCTGGCATGAATAATTCAACGTGTTCAGGGTGGTGTGCTCCTGCAAATGGCAGACACACACAGGAACAGACTGCTGGGTTGTCCTTGATGTCTCTCTCCAGGTTGTCACAAATAGTTTTGGTGCTGAACCATCCCTTTCCACCTTCTCAGAGACCGAAAGCTTACTCCTCATTAGCAGCAAATGAACTCAATTCAGTGACTGAACAGCGCCATCTGTTGATCAGCTACAGCCGCATCAATACAAACTTCTTCTAATGCCTTGTTTGTACCATTTCAAGGTTTTACTAAACTTTTACATGCTTCCTGCTGGTGTGTGGACACAGCCAGGAGAAGTGGAGAAAAATCTTCTCTTTCTAACTCATACACATGAATAATTCTGCTCAGTCAACATGACAGGTTTGTTTTATTGCGGTGCAATTTTTTGTGTATTTGTGCTTGAGCTTTGTTTGTGTAGTACACTGATATGAAAATATTTCCTTTACTTACTGTCAGTCGCTTTACAGTGAAAGGAATAAAAATCTTCAAAATGATCCCTTCAAACAAGTCATCTTTAAAGCTTATTCCCAAATCCAGTTTTGTTTATTTGTTATTTTTAAACAGGCTTTAAAGCCAAGTTTGTTTTTTGTAAATAAAACACTATTGTTAAAATTGTAGCATTACAAGCAAAATCTTTGGGTTGAAAATGTATATCTAAAAGATATATGTAAACAGAAGTAGATTTATTTTATCCCTAAATTACATATATTCTCTCAGTAATTAAGCTTTAATACTTTACAATTTAGAATTATATGTCCACAGAATTGGAAGACTCCTGAGAGACAGACTTTAAACAGAAGGGAAAGGCAGCGAAACTGTGACTTTCAGTCCCTCATCTCCAAAACACTGGAAGCTGAACTTCTCATGATGCAGCTCAATGGCTTCTTTCATTAGACCTTTCCTGCCTGATAAATGCCTTTTGAACTCAGTGCCCCTAGTTTGCAGTGATGAGTCCAAGCCCAAGAATTGTAAATTTATGATTTAAAATCAATGGTGACACTTTCCATATTCCATCAATAGATTTGTCTAAGTAGAATAAGGCCATAAATTACCCTTTATGACACTTATGATGCTTAATCAATGACTTTTTTCAAGTGCTACATTTAGTTGTGGGACCTCAGGTAATTAATATATTGGATTGCCACTGTTGACCTTTTAGTGGTTTGACCCTTTGACCACATAATCTTCAGGTAAGAGGGTCAACAGTGTCTGACAGGTCACAGTAGGGAGCATTTCTGGGCACAGTGTTAATATGTGAAAATTGATTCACGACTTTAGTGTAGTTGTTCCTCAGGTCAATCAGTGTAGTGAAGATTGTGTGATACAAAAAGTGAAGTGAAGGGGAAACAGTGAGTTTAATGAAAATGTAAAAGAAAATTGATGTACTTTGACCCAAAGTACTGCAAAAATAAAAGGTCTAATCCTCAATTGATGATTAAAGGGCTGGAATTCAATCAAAAATATATTCTGCAACACAAAATCTTTATATTTCTAGCCTTTTCTATGCTATTTCCTTGTGAAATATTAGAGGTGAGACCTCTAAAAATTATTTCTCACACCTGACATACACCCCATTAAACCAGTGATATTGGGTAAAAGCTTTGTTTTCAGGGGACACAAGCCAAAAATGTTGGGAACCACAGACCTTACATTAAAATCAGGTACTTTAAACATAATTTGATGCTAACCAGAAGCCAGTTTTTAGCAAGAGCTTTGGGGGCGACTTCTATAGAACTGTGAATAATCAGTTTTAGATTTGAGGACGGTCCATTTCAAATCTTACCGACCAAAGCTACTGTCTTTCTCTGTAAATGACGGGTCTGAACAGAAAGTATAAGATGGATGTAGGTTAAAAAAACAGCACAAAGTAGAGGACAAAAGAAAGGATGGAGAAGGAAGAGAGAAACAGACAAGAACAAAGAGGGACGTTCATCTTGACACATATGAATCAAAGTCAGATGTGTGCAAACATGACTAAGGACTTTATTAACCAAATCATTTTCCCCGTAATATCCACAAATAAAAGTGATCTCTTTATATATATTCACATTGTATAATTTCATAGTGTGACAAAAAATTCTCTTTTTTTTTTGGATTTCCAGCCATTCCTATTAATTGTCATTTGATCAGTCGCCATGCAGTCATCAGAAAGGTTGAAAAACATTACGATTGGTCAGCATTGGCGGCCGTGTCTGGCATCACTCTTCTTCTCCTCTATTGGCTCTTCATAGTGCTAAAAACCCCCTTGGTTACCCAATCACAGATTTCATCACACTGCGACAATAAAATAAAAATAAATTAAGAAAGCAATGTTTTTCTGCAGAGTGCTCCAGAGTCCTCCTCCCTTTCCCTTCTTGTTTTTTTTTTTTTTAGAATATTTTCTGTTTTTATATAATAATAATAGTAATAATAATAATGACTATAATTGTCCTTGATATAAATTCAATAGTATTTTTTCTCTTTCTCAAATTTTAAATAAATCATTTTGGCAATCCTCATATGTTGTCACTTCAGAATAAAAGAATACTCAAGTAGAAAATAAAAACTGTGAGAGAAAATTCATCAGAAGAGGAGCGAGGTGTGAGAGAATGAAAAGTGTGAAAGCAACAGAGAAGAGCGACAGAGGAAAGAAAGAAAAGAGTGAAAGAAAGAAAGACAGACTCAAAGAAAAGCATCCACTTCAGACGCATGTCAGAAACGGCTCTATATACAACAATTTCTGTTGTGGAAAACTGTCCATCCTGTGCCTGTCGTCTGTCTCTTGTCCTTCTTCCTCCAGTGTGTCTGCAGTAGTCCTGTTGTGTGTCCCAGTGTTATACCAGAGTGTAAGACTTGGCATAGGGGTTGTTGCTCTGTTTCAGGTGTCCTCTGGAGTCCAGCAGTGACTCCTGAGAAGTGCTGAGCTTGGCAGCCTGTGCTTGGGCAAGGTCTCCTGAGGAGGGGACCTCTGCCCGGACCTCACCCCGGGCCTCTCCCCTCTCCCGGACATCCCTGTGGGGGAGGGTGGAGGCAGTTCCTGGTTGCCACTGCTGCACCTCCCTAGGCGAGGGCACTTCCATGGGGGTGGGCTCCATGGGAGGTGGCCTCTTCAGGGTACGGCTTCTCTGGGGTTCCAGGCAGGTTTGGCCCATGGCTCCTCCTCCTCCTCCTCCTCCTGCTCCCCTTGTTTCCCCTGTAGCACCAGCACCAGCACCAACTCCACTTGCTCCTGCTCCTCCTCCTCCTACTCCTCCACCACCACCTCCTCCCCCTCCACTGCTGCTGCTGCCACTGCTGCTGCTGACTCCTCCACCTCGGGCTGCCAGTGGCACACCACGGTTCAACAGGAAGTCCATACGGAGGTAAGGCGGCAAATGGACCAGCTCTCCCCCTGGGAGGGAAGACACAGGAGAGAAGCAGGTGACAATTAAGGTTTAGTTGAATTACATTGTATCTCCATACATGTTGTTGGAAAGACACTCAAATGCCCTGTGAAGCTGAGAGGAATAGGTCATCATTTTCTTTGGGTTCATCACTATACGTGTCTCCGTTAACATTAAACATAGTCATTTGATCCATTGTTGATATAAAAAATATTGATTAGTGCAGCTTTAATTTATGGTCAGCTGCATTTTAAGAGTGCATTATTTCTTAAAAACAAGGACTAATGCTGTGGCTTTCCCGTCTGAATGAAAATTGTTAGTTCACAGTGACATTTGAAGAATTATCTGAAGATATACAGTATATTATCTGAAATCCTGTAAAATAATAACCTTTACAATAAATAACACACAAACAACATATACTTTGACTGTAAAACATATCTTGCATGACAAGACATTGAAAATAATGCAAATGGGTTCAAATGATGATGATATTCACTATATAGTCTCCAACCTGTCCCCGGGGACAGTGTAGCAGTTCCCTGGGATCGCCACTGTACATGCTCTCAAGAGGTCAAAGTTCTGACTTGTCTCCACAGACTCCATCATTCCTCCTCCTCTGTTTAAATTAACTGCATAGAGAGCTAAAAATCCATATTTAACTCACATTTGCATTGCTGCATTTGCTCACCTCAGGCCCTTCTGGGATTATGACTAACATAACTATTATTTTATGTAATACCAATCTTCTCCAAGTGTGAATCTATTTGAATTAATAGCTGCTGCTGGGAAAAAATGTGCAGAACATAATGTAATAGGAAGCTGAATATTACAATGTTATCTTTGCTATCATTGTCAGGGCCTGATGCAATGATTTGATTTACTTTTTCTTACTGGGATGAAGCTGAATGATGGACAATGTCTTCACTACACCAGCCTGTTCTGAATAAACTACATAAATTAGTTCTTGCATTTGGCAATTCTTAAACCCTCTCTCTAAACTCTGAGAAGAAGAGGTGAAAACAGCACAGCGGTTAATACTTTGAGTGATAAACCAGGATTAAAAGCTGCCTCTTCAATCTTTTAGTAATTGTCTGAGGTGTTAGATAAGAGGGAGAGACTCGGGTTGCCAGATCCAGTAGGCTGCACTGGAGTCTGTATTGTTTAGTGAATGCTGAACATTCATCGTCACATTCATCTCTCAGAGGGCCAGAGATCAACAGTCGTTTACAGGTGTACGATTCATTGCTAAAATCACCTTTCAACACATGTTCTCTCCCCCACACGTGCCGACACACTCACATGTACACAGCCAACACGTGCACAAGTATATACTGTATGTAGACACACACACACACACACACACACACACACACACACACACACACACACACTTACTTTCACAAACAGCCACTCAGAGTTAATGTCAGTAAAGACAAGGCTGTTTCTGCAGATTCTGTCCACTGTGTGACCTTACAGAATGGATTTCTGGGTTCATGGGGAGAATGAATAATTTACTGTGTTTTATAATAAGCCCTATTAGTGCCAGCAAAGATGATGAATGGCTAGGAGTGTTAATTGAATTAAATATAGATTTAAGTGGTTCTGTGGGAGCTCATTAGAAATGTAGTTTGAAAATTCATCAGCCTGTAAATTGCAGATCGTACAGTAATGGGACCAGAATACAACAGCAACTCTGCCAAGCCATTAATCTGTGTAACTGTCTGTTGCATCTTCAACACAGTCCACACTGTTGTGAACAGTGATGTTTTAATATTTTCGGATTGCATATTGTGTATGTCACTCAGACACACACACACACACACACACACACACACACACACACACACACACACACACAACCTATTATTTATTTACAGGCCTTTTATAAGCCAACTGCTGCCTGTAGCTCTGTAATTACCAGCACCAATGTAAAGGTTTACATGTTAATATGTGCTGAGGAACACACTGCAATGGGAGATGGGGCCCAATAGATTTGCTTTTATAGGGCACCTACGAAGAAAAGCCCAAATAAATAAAGTGTTACTCTCTAAACAGCTCTGTTAGGTGAGGCAGGTCACATGAAATGATATGAGAGGGTGAAAGGAGAGAGAGAGAGATGAGTGAGAAGCTGTCCGTCCGCCTTCAACCTTTGCGATGGGCCGGTGAGGTCAGCTCAGGTCAGTCAGATGTAATAGAGACAGAGATGGGGTTGAAGCTGGGTCATTCACCAGCTGTCAGTCAAAGTGGCCCCTGCACTGGGTCTGAGTTTCAACGGACTGATACTGTAATACGCTCTACTTAGAATTTACAAGTTTGGAGAGAAGTTTATTACTAAATATTACAAAGGTGAAAAGCGATTTATTGATCAATAGTCATAACTCTGTTGTGGCACTGTACGGAAAACGCAGAGGGTACTCCCATTGTCCACATATTTTTTTAACTTTTGGTCTGGGAATGCTGCCAGATATTTTCTTCAGGACTTGGTTGGACTCCAAATTCATGCTAATGTTGTAAACAGGCAACTGTATGATGACACATAAAAACTTCATAAGGTGATATGTCAGTGTTGTGTTAACAATGCCGTTAATGCTGCTTTAATGCTACATACTGTGACAGTGCCCTGACCTGGTCCACCTCACTGATGCTCTTGTGAATGGAGGTGAATCCCTGCAGCTTGCTTCCAATGCCTTTGGGAAGCTTTCCTATGTGGCACACCAATGTCCATGGTTTTGAAATGAGTTGTTCAACCATCACATAAGGGTGTAATATTTATGTTTCCTCATACTTTTGGCCATGTAGTCTGTAGTGTATAGAGTGTAACAGTCAACCTTTTCATATGTGGAAACAAAGTCTGATAATAAGGATGAATATTGGTTAGAGCAGCAATTTATAACAGCTTATTATCCTTTAAGCCCTTAAGATCCTGTGATTTAAATAAATCCAGCTGTTCCTCGTTGTGTCTGAGTACTTACTAATTGCAAGACTTGCTGCAGGTTTGTGTAACTGTATGCCTCTCAGAAAGCCTTGTGCTTATCATTTCACAGTCCATTGACTGTAGAGTCAGCTGAAATATACAACGTTTGACACACAAAAAAGCTGAAAACGCTAATACTCTAATGAAAATATATCATACACTTGACTTGGTCTCAGTCAATGATGATATAAGAAATGTACTTCCAATTTTCTTGCTTAAACCACACTTTTTATGTGAGTGCGTAATATTTGTTTTGCACAATGTCAAAACACAACTCTTTACAAATAGTCAACAACCTACCAGGAAACTGTAGAGGCAATGCAATTGTAACAGACACCATACCAGTCTCACACTCAGTAATGCCTGAAAGGCTAAGAGGCTGGTATTACACTGAACCGTCTCCACTGTGGCAGTAAAGTGTTGTTTTGTACTGAGTGACAATAGCTTCAGGTTGGGTTTACAGATAGCCTTTAGTTGCCCTCTCTCCTTGGTGAACTGGTGATATGAGTCTGCTGTCCTGTGCACAAACGTTCAAAACGTAATGAGGCCCGAAACTTAAGAAGCCGATCTGATTTCCTCAACTGCTGTCTGGTCAAATGGAGGATCCTGGGACAGCGTGCGTGCACGTGCACACACGCACACGCACACGCACACACACACACACACACAGACCTACATTTCTGGTGCTAGGACAGGACACCTCCAACAACGCTCATTATCAGTGGCCCCAGACACAGTATTACATGGCAGGAGATGGGGTGATGGGTGTGGTGTGTACATGTGTCAGGGAGAAGGGTGTCTTTTTAAATGAGTGTGCTTCTGCGTGTGGTCAGCAGAAAGTCGGCATGCTCTGTCAGGCCTCGTAATTGATCTGCGGGGCTGCTCGGCGGAGCAAAGGGTCAAGTAAGGTAAGACTACAACCTGAGAGGAGAGAGCACAGCACAGCAAGTTTCCTCAAACTGCAGATGTAATCTATGAGCCTCCATGTAGTGTGTAAAAAATGACATAACTTACCAGCGAAAAAGTTTTCTGTATTCTTACAATAAAAGGCGTCCCTGTGGTCGTATTAGAGAAACTGCATCTCTTAATCCTTGTTCCTGATGTGTGAGGGGCTTGTTTAGTGTGTTAAGGCTCTAAAGGTTGGAGAAAAACTTGGAGCAAGTCCCACTGAAGGCCGATAAAAAAAGCTGTAAACACTTCTACAGAGTCTAATGTACTATATAATGATCTAATGAGACTATACTGCGTGTAGCAGCAGTCTGAAGGTTATCAGGAGGCACCCCAGGCCTGAAAGATGATCAAAGTTGAACTTGACCAACCATCAACAATGTCATTTTTGGGAGTTAATTGAGGGGCTTTTACAGACAACAAACTGATAAAAAGTGACACCATCTAGTTTCATACAAACTGAGTGACATATTGAAAAAAGAAAACAAATGATGAAATGATGTTGACCCTAAACTAGAAGCTACAGAAGATTTAGTTTTGTGATGGGAAGTTAGGGATGAGGTCTTGAATGTTTGCAGGTAAAACACAAGATTGAATGTGTTGTGCATATAATTTATGTAGTAAACTGCACTTTCTCACCAGGTCTGTGTGCCTTGGGCACGGCCATGTTCATGACCCGGCTGACATCCTGAGGTTTGGGCGGTGAAGCGGTAAAGCGGCAGATGCCCGACTCAGACGGCGTGCTGGAAGTCAGGCTGTCGGTGTAGTCGTTGGTCCCTGCTGTCATCTGCTCGGATGAGGTGTCAGAGATGAAGCACTCAGTGATGGTGAACTTGGCGTGGCGGAGCTGCTCTTCCATCTTTGCGTGCTCATAGGCTCTGGCCAGCTCCTCGTAGGTGGAGGACGCACTCTCTGTTGATACCATGCTGCTCCGTGCCCGATCTGATGATTACAAGTTACACAGTGTGAGAAATAGGTTTTATTGTTGTTGTGGAAATACTGCATAAAGTGCAGCACTAGACGTTTTGAAGTGCCGGAAAAATTTGGTTTTATTTACTATGTAGTGTTGTTCAGTAGTTTTTCGGGGTGTTTTCATTTTATTTAATACAGTACAGTGATCGATATGGTGCAGGTTTAAGTTGGATTCACATCCTGGAAGCTTCAGCCAAGGTTACGCCCCAAAGTTGCACTTTCAAATTAAAAAACTTCAGCCAAAAATGTGTTGGACTGTATAAAATCCAATTCGCAAGTCATGTAGCCTTCACACTTGACAATCTCACAAAGGCGACATGATTTCTGTCACATTCCTCCCCAACAACTTTCTAAACTAATTTAAAAAGAGGCTGTGAGTCCATGTTGTTGCTGGTTAGGTGTGATGCTCACCCTCCTCCCCGCTCTACTCTACCTGTATCCTGTGAGGGGCTGACGCTGTAGCTGTCGCTCTCCTTGTCCACAGATCCAGTGGCGCGTGGTGTGGGGAGTCTCCAGTCAGTGGTCAGGGTGTGTGACGAGCTGGTGGGGTGTGGCCGGTTCAGGGTCCACTGGCTGGCGTAGCGGCTCCGTGCTGCGGCAGGACCAGCTTTGGCAGTGCGTCTGGCAGTGGGATCTAGTGAGGAGAGAGGGGGTAAGTTGTTTGTGAAGAGAGGAAATAAACAGAACATCTATTTTTGCTTCATCAGTTTGAGTCAAAACCATGCGACACAACATTAAAAAGCACTTGATAAATTTTTACATTTGTAAAATTCAGATAGATCTAAATATTTAGATCTGAACTCATTCAAGTCGGAGAGCTTCTATTCTGTGAATAAATAAACATTATTAGCTTGAATAAAACAGTAAATCTGTATTTCATTCACAAGCATACATCAGTGTTTAATGAAGGCGTCAATGTGTATATGGAATTGGATAACATAATATAAATTGCATTCTTTCAAATTTGTCTGTTATGAGAACTGTGTAAGTCTCTCTCGAGAATATATCACTTCCAAATTACTCTGTCATAATTCAATGTCAACATTGTACAGAATAGAAAATGAAGTCTTTAGTGATGGCATCAAACAAACAAACAAATTCGAACCCACAGGGACAACTTTGCCTCCAGCAACTGTGATCTAATTTTTTGATAGACACGGACCAATTTAGGAACTTCCTCATTCTCTGGTTTAAGTTAACTGTTGACTTTATTTTGGATCATCCATACACAGTGAGAAAAAGATGGCACTGCTAACAGCTGTTGATTTGGCTCATCAATGACCCAAAACTACATGATCTGTAGGAGAAGAAAGGGACAAAGTCTGTGATTCCAGCTGTGTTGTGGTACAACTCTCCTACTTTTACCCTCTCTGTGAACACTGAACATTATCATCTTGCCGCTCTATGCAGTAACATTATCATCAATCTCAAACTCCAACTGTCTCTACACAGACATATAAATGGTATCATATTCAGCCTGACCCAGACAGGCTGCTGCTGTATGCACCGCTGGGCCAAATCAGAACGAGACCCTTTAGAAACAGCCTGGATTAGATCTGTACAGAGAAGAATAGTGCTGGTAATTGTAGTAGGTCAGACAGTAATTCCATCAGCAGGGATGGAGGGATGAAATGATGGAGGTGTTTGGCCAACAGCAGGGAGAAAAAAAAGGGCTGAGTCAGCAAATCGAGTCCATGCCCCACTGGCCAGGTTAAATGAACCAATCACATGACTGCCTGCTTGTGTGTAAATGCATGCCTGTGTGTGTGTGTGTGTGATTGTGATGTGTAGTGAGGCGTGTGTCTGTGTTTGTGTATGCAAGGTGTGTTAGGACTAGTGTGTGATTGTTCTGTGCATTTCATGATCCTGTATATATTATATTATATTAGACTGTGCTGTGTGTCTGTGGCACATATACCCCGACCTGTTATCCAATATTTACACAAAAATCAGCCTGCACAAAAAGGATTTCAGTGATTTTCACAAATCTGAGTGTACAGTACGTGTCCAAGTCGGCATGTGTGCACTAAGGCCCAACTGGCCAGTTGGAGCAGGGCAATCAGGTGAGGACATGTCAAGAAGAGGCAGGGAGATCACTACTCTTCATCAGTTCTGCTTCAGTGGAGCCAGAAGCCCAGAGGTTGCTCCGCAGTGCAGCTGCTGGGTCTTTGTAATCTCACTTCTGGAAGGCGGCTCACATACTGTGTGATGGCAGTCTATGGTTAAGCTAAGACAAGGTGGAAAGGCCATTTGCCTTGCATGTAATTCAGATAAATGTCCAATGGAATGCTATTACTATACTATTTTATGGTGGATGACAGTCATCCATGAGAATATAACTACGCAGACTCATGCAAGATTCATGACTGCAGAGTAACTGAACAAAAACAAAACACGGGTTCAACAGTATGGTATTATTAGTAACATCGAACTAGCAGTATGTTAGCAATATTAGTAGTGAAGGAAATAAATGTTGAGCACTGACGGTGGTGGGACTCACTGGTTCCAGGCCTGGCATCGGACACGTCCACCAGTGGCCCAGTGGCCTGGGACAGAGACTGGTAGTGGACTGTGTGGGTCACTGTGGAGGATTTTTGCTTATTTGTCTCCCCAAAGTCATTGTCTGTCAACAGCACGGTGGACCTGTCATCTGTGAGACAGAAAAGTAGGAAAGCAGAAAGAAGCAGGAAAACGTAAGTCAGGAAAAGATGGAAGGGAAGAAACAACAAAAGAAACTAGATTGAAAAAAAAACAATTATTTCAGCCATAAGCACTAATGCATATGGTGAACAATAAGCACAAGAACTCATTTTGAGTATCTCACCGATTGTCTCCATGGTGTCCCTCTCCTCGATGAGTAGCTGGGCTCTGGGGATGTCGATGTGCATTCTCAACGTCTGCTGCTGCTTGTTCACTGTGTCTGGCGTCCGTGTGTTCTTACTGAGGGGATTAATGAGAAAAATTCATTACTTTTCAGCTGCGTGATTTTGCATTGTGTCGCAGAAATGCTAATTCAATTCCATTTAAGTTGATAAGGAGCTGTAAGTAGGCAAGAGGGACAGCATATCCTGTGTGCAATATATTTGATTTTTACTGATAGGTGCTGTAACTCTGGGCTACATTGTGATTTATGTGCGCTGCTTAAAGGAAAGCAGCAAGCATAAATTAAAATTAAGCATACATACCTCATCAGCATTTCTGCCAGGCTTTTGGCATCTGTGAAGTCAGCAAAGATGTAGTTAATACCATAATAGTACTGTCCTGGTTCATAAGTTGCAGCAGTGGAACTACAGTACAATCACTGACAACTCCGCTTAGAAAAAGGCAGTGAAAGCATGTTGAGTGTTAGAAATGTGAACTTCGAGGTGTTTGACCCAAGGACACAAACTGAAGTTTCTTAAATTCAAAAGCAACGTTTAACCTCAGATTTGGTTTAACATAGTTAAACATGAACATCAAAAGATTTAAATTACATGACACACTCACTGTATTGCTTTTCTTTTGCATGTGTGCATGTGGGTGTGTTGGGAGGCATGTTTGCACACTAGGCTTATAGACTGAATGTGTGTAGGTGTGTTACAATGTGTGCATACAGTATGTATTCATCCTTAATAATATGTACAAAATACATGAAAACCAGATATGGCTGAACCTCTGGATCATTTTTTTAATCAGATGAAGTTAGTTTGGTCTTCAATAGACCCAGTATGTACAAAATAAAACTCACCTCTGAGTCTCTTGAGCCTCTGCTCCCTCCGTCTCCTCTTTAGCACCATAAGCATAATAAAGACCAATACGGCTACCACGAGAATAGAGGTGATGGTCACCACCATCTTCAGACCTCCACTGCCTGACATGTTGTCTGAAATGGGGTCTCCTGTTTTCAGCAGAGGAGGGATGGTACCTTGAAGGGAATAAACACGTTCAGACATTTGCTGTATGACGAATGAATGATCAGACACCAAGGAGCCTCATCTGAATATTCATCTGAAGTGTTGCTACTTGACTCTCCCTTTAGTCTTTGTCTAATTGCTAGATGAGGTATGACATCTTCTTTTCTTTGTAATGTTTATGTGAAACATTTGTTCAGAGCCACACTACTCTGCTCATTTTTCAAATAATACTGTGCCACACCATGTTGAAAAACAAGGTTTTCTTCAAGTAAAGGGTGGAAGAAAAATATTTTTTATGCAAGACGGTCAAAGATTATGGGGATGGAAAATGTTTAGCAGTTAAACTTTGAATACATATATTTTCTACATGCATGCTTTTTATGTGCAGACTTCTCTGCAATTCTTGTAAACTGAAAACATTTCCAATTGATTCTAACTATTTCAAGAGCAATTCTGATGGTTGAGAACACATTAGAGAGAGCAGGCAGGAGTTTAGGTCCTTTATTACATATATACAGTTTATGTGTGTGTGTGTGTGTGTGTGTGTGTGTGTGTGTGTGTGTGAGTGTGAGTGTGTGTGTGTGTGTGTGTGAACAGGGTCACAGCAGTCCTGAGTACACACTGGGTGGATCGCAGAGGGGGCCAACACATGCCACATAGACAGATAAACACACAAACCCAACTCTGCTTTGTGGATTATAATGTTGTCAAGAGGAATAGATTCTGTAACTGCTTTGAAATTTGGGGAAGTTCCCTGATGCCTGCCCTTTCCTTAAATTCACCGTTAAATGTGTTTTTCTCCTTGGTCAGATTAGAAAAAGCCTGTAGATGATCGAGGTTGGGGCACCAGGTTTGTTGGAGACTGAATATTTGCTGTTAGTCTCCTGGGCTACCGCTCTGCAGCTGAGCTGAGCTATAGAACCACTGTCAAACTGACAATAGCATAGCACGCACAAACACACACACACACACACGCACACACACACACACACGCACACACACGCATGCACGCACACGCACATGCAAAAGCACATCCACTCACATAACACCCTGACAGGCAGCTTACACGTCTCAGCAAAACCCCTTCAAAGAAAATTAATGAATAGTCTGGAGTGCACCACAGAGCTCTCACCACGTCCTATCCTTCTTTAGAGCTTATACATTTCCTTTGTGTATGACTGACACGAGCTGTAGCCTGTGGCAGATAAAGCTACAACACGGCCTGTGGAGAATCTGAAGACCGTCCCAGTTTTCATACTCAACTCAGGATACCTGTCAATTTGTTCAAAGGCTGACAAAAAGGCTGGCAAAACAGTATGATTCACAAATTATCTTAAAGCACATACTGTACTGTAGGCAGAAATGTGGAATGGTGTTTGATGCTGAAACACTGTAGTACCAAACAGTTGCAGTAGAGGGTGCAAAATTATTATACTTTTGATGTAATGATGCTATTCTTAATAGCAACAGGGAAACTTTCTTTTACTAAGATCTGATATCAAAGAACATAAAAAGAAGAAGAAACAAGGCTGGCCTCCAAACCCTTGTCACTGGTCTTTACACTTATGTCCTATTCCATGTTATGTTATCTGTAAACTAAATACACTGACATGTTTGGCTACATTTTCAGTTTGGAGGTTTGTCTTATTACATAATCAATGTCAGTATTACTCACTACTGATTTTGCTATTCTATCCTGATCCCTTGATCCTCGATATCTTTGCAACTCTGAGGCAAACTGTTTAATCCAAACTCACTTCCGTCAGCATTGAGAGTAGCAAAGGTGATCCTCTTTTCTGCTGAGCCAGCGCTGTTGGTGACCTTCATCTGCAGTTCGTACCAGGTCGCCTCCTGCAAGTCGTACAGGATGTAGCTCTTGGTCAGCGATGTGCGCTGGGCTGTGGTCCAGGTGGCCGAGTCCACTGCTCTGTACTCCAGTATGAAGGAGGTGATTGGACAGCCGCCGTTGTTCCAGCCAACCAGGTTGAGCCTGGCTCTTGTGGAGTTGATGCTGGTGAAGAGTTCATGTTCTTTGGCAAACTGGGGTTCTGAGGAGAAGGTAGACAGAGGAATAAAGCTAGAAACTCAGCGAAATGTCACAGTTTTGGCACAAACTTTCAAAGTCAGCCAACATGATCATCTTTACAGTTCAACGCAAGTAAAATGATTGTGAATTGAAATTTGACCCAAATTTTTTCTATATTTTGAGTGTTTTAGAGTTTCGGGGGTATGAGTTTTTCGGATCAATGGAAATTAAATTGTGTAAAAAAAAAACTGTAATATAGGTATGGGAACATGACTTTATTGTAAGACTCAGAACTCACAATGTAGTTCTTTAATGTGACACTCCTTACCTTTCCCATGGGTCTTAGCTTCAATTATCTCACTGATGCGCCCTGGCCCCACTGCATTCTGGGCCGTCAGAGTGAATTTGTACCAGGTACCGCACTTCAGGTTCTCCAGACGGTATGAACGCTCACTAGGGCTGATAGGGAAACTGCCCCACTGCTCACTGTTGTCTTCTGAGTACTGCAGGATGTAACCTGGGAGGAGAAGAGTGAGGAAGGAGAGAAGAATTGATTCTGACGTCTAAATAAAGCAAAGTGGTAATTATGAGGGGAATTTATTTAATCTGACTTGGAGCTGAATAATAGGAAAGCACAACATAGACTTCTCTCATCACCTTAACTGCATTAATCAAGGTAATGATGCCTAAATGTTTATTGAACAATTTGGTTTATTCTTGCACAAGCCTTTCATAAAACTTTAGCTGAACAGTAGATATCTATCACATGGAAATCTTTCAAAATCTTTTACAGCTGCTAACAGGATTACAGTCTTTAGTTTTAATTAGTAAGTAAGCAACACTTTGAAAGTTGGTGGTACTAAATGAAAAGCCAGAGATGATTAACATCATTAACATCATTAAGGTTCATCCTCTGGGCACCATGAGTGTTTGTGCTGAATTTCATGGCAGTTAATCCGATAGTTATCCGGACAAAAGTGTTGGGGTGACAGTCTGAGGACGGACACACAGACCGACCAACATTGCCATTCCCAAAGCACGCCGCAAGCCTGGCTAAAAATATACAACTGTGAGCTGAGGTGTCTGTGCATTTTGGTGATGGATGACTCTGTGAGCAGGAGAGCAAAACAAATATCACAGAGAAGCTATCATGGACAGCTTTTATAGTGACTACAACTCTGAAGACAGGAGCTCCATGATTAGAAGCAATGATAAATCACCACAAATAGTCTCACTGTGATTGTGCTTTCTTTAAGATGGAGCGCTTTAATCTTCCACTTAAACAGACCTAATCTTCCCTGCTGCTTTTTAATCTACCCTTCAGGACTCGGGTATTCAGCCTTACCAGCAGATAATGAGAAACAGGAACAAGAACAGGGATGTTGGACCAGAGTGAAGGAGGGTGTGACATTGGTTATCACAGGTAGCTGAGGGGAGGTGATTGTTTCTATAATGTGTGTAGTTGAAGCATATTTGTGCATGTGTACCAGCAGCTGGGATGAAACTGTCCACTGTGCTGTCTCAAATGTGTTTGTTGTATGTGCATGTGTGTGTGTGTGTGTGTGTGTGTGTGTGTGTGTCTGTCACACTCACCTCTGATGGAGCTCCCACCGTTGTCTCCAGGTATCCATGACAAAGTGATTGAGGTGGTGGTAGTCTTGGTAACTGTGAGGCGTGGCTGGTCAGGAGGAACTGTGGATATGAGGTCAAACAAAAATTTCATTGCACGGTTAATATTTGTGTTAAATTGCCTCGGTCTCCGAGTCAAGAATCAAACTTCAATCTGTAAGAGCAATATAGCACAACCTTTGGGACAGTCGGACCACACTCTTGGCTGAGCTTTTCTTTTTACCCAAACTTTTGGCAGCTACAGGAAAAGAATGGTGAATGTTCTGTTGTGCTTAAGAGGTCTGGTAGCCAAGAAAGATATCAAAAAACCTATACAGCATCTGCTGATGAAACACATCAGGGCCCTGCATTATATAACCTGGGAGCTGTTCGGCTACAAAGCAAAAATACTGAATAATTTGTGTTAACCTGACTGTGCGCATTGTGATGAAGTAATACATCGCCCAGTGAACCATTGCAACTTTTCAAGTGTTTTTAAATAGTTTTTGGACCACAATGAAGTTTTCTTCCATGGAGGCAGAAAATGTATCAGGCCTCGGCAGCATAAACGGAACGTGTAAGGTAAGGTCAGTTGTTGGTTTGGTCTCTTCAGGGAGTTATTCTAAATAAGAAACAAAAAACTATATCAGACTTATCCTTTAACTCTCCACAACATCATTACTCTTTAGCAGTTTTTCCTAAATTGAGTTTTATTATTTGATCATTATATACTGTAGGTTAAAAGCTATGGGAGTAATATGAGATATTTGAGTCTTGTTTTGTGTTCTGCATCACAGTGTAGTATCTTTACTACTCTGACGACTTGCCTTGGACCTGCAGGTTAAGTGTGATCTCATCAGACCCCCAGTTGTTGCTGGCCACACAACTGTAGTTGCCAGAATCCTCTGCTTTCACTGTGCGGATGATGAAGCTGCCGTTGCCATGGACACTCCGACGACCGTCCACCAGGACAGGGGTAGGAGTCCCATTAGTGCTGGAGAAAAAGAGAAAAGAAGTTGAGACATTTCTGCAGGTAAAAAAAACAAAATGAGTTTTCACAGTATCCCTGGAAGTGTGATATCCTATCTGCGCTGACCAGTTGTGCTTGTGTCTTTGTGTGTAACTTACTTTCCCTTGAGCCACTTGATGGTAGGGGGAGGGTCTCCGACAGCCTTGCATGGTAAAACAATATCTTTCATCCAGGGAGTGGTGACTGTTCCATTGAAGGTCAGAATCCTTGCTGGAGCTAAAAACAACACAGACACACAAAATCCCACAAGCACGTGACTTATTACGTGGTCTGAATAGATGATGATACTTTTGTTGACAAAAGATAGATAAAAAAAGATAAAAGATAAAGACACATGATTAAAAGTCCATTTAAACATCTCCTCGGAAAAATATGCCTCATGCATCAGTGTATCAGATATATCCTTGACATTTTTTAGTTGCCTAACAAGGTGTCCTCCATATTGTGCCCGCAATTTTGCGGGTTTATTTATCTCAAATCAAATACAATATCCAATGCTTCTGTCTTATTAATTATGCTTTTAATGATGACGAACTGCAGGAAAACAATGTGAATATAAATAAGTACGAAAGGACATTGTTAACCAAGCTTATTCATGATGATGTACCTTTGGCCAAAGGCTCCACTGTAATTTTCTCACTGTTGTTGCCATGACCAGCAGCAGTCACGGCCACCACCCAGATACTGTACTGTCTGTTCCGAGCCAAGTTTGGGATCCTGTAGAAATATGCATCTGGAGAGGCCTCAAACTCGCTCATCACCTGTAAAGTGGAGAGAGGGGAGAGATTAATGTATCATTGGGAAGTAACTTTGTCCAGAGTGCATAAATGCACCATTATAGATATTAACCTTAAATAGTGCGAGTTTACCATGTTTCAATATTAATGTTATTGAGCATCACAATCCCTGGACCGGCTCTGGGAAAAACTGAGTAGGAGATTAGAAAAAATAAAACGCTGACAATCTTGTGGTATACAAATGCTATTACCATCGGATGCAGGTTAGAGCAGAAGACGATGTATTTCCTGATGATGCCGTTGAGTTTGAGCGGAGGCAGCCAGGAGACGAACACCACTGAGCTGCTGGAGGCTGCAGCCTTCACCCCTGCCGGAGGACCAGGAACTAAGGAACAAGAAAAAACACACCAGGGTTCAGGAGGGGGCCAGATAAACATACTATAGAGTATGCAGTATGTTGTATGTATGGGAAGAAAAACGTCAATTAAAAAACGCAGCAGCACCATGCACCCTTGACTTTAGTGTACAGTTTTAATTCAGTGTCTTTCAGTGTCAACTAAATTGCAATGATTTCTTATATCTGGTGAAGGTTCTTTTACCATCCTCTTTTGTGCGCACGTAGATCTGTTCACTGCGGACACCATCTCCAGCGTTGGTGAAGGCTAAGACCTGGATGCTGTAGTTGGTGTACTTCTCCAACCCGTCCAGCTCCAGAGACGGCTGATTAGTGGTCACATTTCTGATCTCTCCCAGTTCTGACACAAGAGGAGAGACATAAAATGCAAAAATTATACACGTGGTAACGGTGCAGCCTATGGTGATGATTATGAACACTAACACCAATAACAGTTCATGCAGCATCGCAAAGTTATGAAAACACTAGTTCCCCTGTGATGAAAGCTAAAGTTTTACTCTGTTTTTCTGAGAAATTCAGCCAAAATCTCCTGATTGTACAGAATAGATAATGTATGTCGAGCACTCGTCTGCTTAATAATGTGTTTCACTGCAATAAGACGGGTATTACAGGGTTCTACTTTTCATTTTTGCTTGAATTTTTGTTCTCCTCGCCTCCATCCTCCATCCTTCTTATGTCCTGTCACTCAGAGCTGAGGCAGTGGGCCTGGCTGGAGTTATTGCATTGTGAATTATTGATGGAGACCAGCCAGACTGCAGGCTAGATCGCTGCTATAAAGCATGGTATACATTCAAGGGAAAAACACAACAACCACAAATACTCCCTCTGTGCAATGCAGACTTTGTACACCTATTGTTGGTCAGCTTTAGAAAAAGAGTCATCTCATACCGTAATTTGGCACAAATGGTGTATATAAATCATAAGATTATTATCAAAGTATATTAATCAGATGATAAAATTATTTGTGTACATAATTTGCATTTGAAAATCACACCGTCAGATAGGATGGGTGAAATATACAGTACTGAGTAGTGACTGAACAACCGTGCCTTACTAAGGTCAGCTGCTGTTGGTGATTTATTAAGAAATAACTGCTTACTTCTAAAAATTCTGAAAAACATTACATAAAGTAAAAAAAAACAACAAAAAAACACACACACCCACAACACATGAATTACTCAAATTCCACCTCTGCAACACACAACAGCACATTACAGTATGACAATACCACAGCCTCCCCTAGTGGATGAACCATAAGAACAAGCAATAGCAATGAAAAACAAAGACAGAATGAAAGGCAAATCAGGTGACTTAACGTATTGGCTTAATTGGCAAATAAACTGCACTGATTGATAAATCACGTCAGCGTTTGGATGTGTGGATGTTAATACCTCCATCAGGCAGGTTGGCCCAGTAGATGACTCTGTAGCCCTGCAGGTTTCCATTGAGAGCCTCTCTGGGCAGCGGCATCCAGGACAGTGAGATGACCTCTGGAGACTTGGCCACAGCCAGGACATTTTCAGGAGGCCGAGATGGTACTAGCAGGGACACATGGAAGCTTAATGGAGGCTTTTTGAGGGACAGTACAAGCAACTAACAGGCCAAGTACCTTCATGTAGACAATTTTCTGAGTACCCAGGAACCTTAGTTTAGATATGTGAACAATAAAATATCAGTTACACTGCTTTGAATGTATTAGTTGCGTAATACTTAAATATAAATGATGACAACTACATTCTTAAACTCTCTAATGATTATTGTAAGTGAAAACATTCTACAAACTAAATATATTCATGTTATCAAATGTAAAAGATCATTACAGTTACTTTACCACATACTAACAGTACTGAATGAGTTTGTTTGAAAACATCCAGCATTTTCACAAAGCAGTTGAATTTAATTGAAGAAATTATAAAAAACAAAACATTGAAAAAAAACAACATATTATTTCGTTATGACTATAAACGATAGTGTTTTTTTAGAGACACACTACTACTGATTAGGCATGATAGTGCTGGAGCATTCACTTATATGATGTAGTTCAAAAAGTATCCAGTAGGTGGTAGCCTTTTCACAAAAATATGTCAGCATTTTTGAGCTCATCACATCTACCAGGACAGGGTGGGATGGGTGTGGGGTCAATAATGCAGAGAGTCAGTTAATAATAAAAGCTAAACTAATTCACAGTAATAATATAAGGCTACTCTAGCTTGAAGAAACTGACTTAGACCCATGGATATATAGCACATACAGTATATAACACATCAATCAACCCACATAACTCTACTTACCATCTTCAAGAGTTTTGGTGACCACCTGCTGTGAGGATGGCCCGGTGCCTGCCCTGTTTGCAGCTTGCACCACCACACTGTACTGAGTGAACTTCTTCAGGTTGTCCAGCACAATACTCTCTGTGGTGTCTCCAGTCGTGTCTACGCTGATGATGGTGAACTGGTGGCTTCCACCTGGGCTGTACTCCCTGTAGCCCACCTGGTAGCCACGGATCACACCGTTCTGCAGGTGCTTCTGGGGAGGCTGCAAAAAGAGAAAGTGGTTAGAAGACCATAACTCATACACCTAAGGTTGCCCTTTCTGACAGACTACACATTATCTTAAACATGTTCATTTGGCTGATTTAATATCTTTTAATTATTTATTTATTCTTTATTCATTAGCCCATTGGCTTACACATATGTGGTTGCTATTCTTCCTATGGTACACATTAAATAATAATGAGTAAAAAAAGCAAACAGAAAAACAAAAAAACCCCCCAGCAATATCTGGTAGTCTATCTGTTTCAGTGCCTCGTCTCATAATACGACACATGGACTGCACCTTCCAGGAAACTTTGATGCTCTGTGGGGAGGTGGGCTCCAGAGTGACATCTTGTGGCGGGCCGTCAGGAGCTGTAAATGAAACACATTATTCACTATTATCGCATGCCTGTGTTTAAATTGGAGAGATGATCTACCACAGAGAGCAAGTCGTGTTTTATCTCATTCGATTTCACTAGATGGAGCTGTTGAGTTAAGAATGCATTTTGCTTCATGCTCTCGCTCATGTATGCACTTTGTGCAGTATCTCCCTCAACTTAATGATCATTTCTGGGAAAAAAAAAATTGTAACAACATCAACTTTAACCTTTAAAATAATGTGAGAAATGACAGATATTTTATTTAATTTGAAGTTTATGACTTTATTTTAGCAATGACTCTGTAAAATTGGCAATTTTACTGTGCTGGCATGCCTGTGGGGGGATCATTATGAGCAATAGAAGATAAGTGAAGACTGATAGGGCTGACTAATAGCAAGAGTGAACTGATCTGTTTCCCCAGATATAAACGATGATGGCCTCCATTTAAGACAACCATAAAATAATTTCGTGAAAGATGACTCAACAGGTTTGAGGGCCAGGAGCAAATGGACACTTTATCTGAGGAGTTTCATCACAAAACTGCATTTGGTCAAAGTATCAATTATCTTTGGAGCAGAGTTAAAGCATTAAAATTAATTATTAAGGCGATGTTATATACTCTAATAGCCAAATAAAAACTTTTAAGGGGTGTGATTTTGAGATAGTGGAGTTTCATTTTGGGAAAATTTATTTCAGCTGCATAGTTTGACTTCGTAACTCCTCCGGATCAAATAGTAACAGTAAAACTGATTATATGTATTTAAAATACCGTGGTGGAAGGGTTTCAAAAGGTCTTAGCATCAATGTCTCTAACCTGCTTCGTCAGTGGTGATGGTGAGCTCGTTGCTAGGATTGCTGTTGCCGATGATGTTCTTGGCGACCATGCGGATGTTGTAAGTGGAAGAAGGATGAAGGTCAATAATAGTAGCCTGGTTGAGCTGTGGCGACACATCTTTGGTTACCTGGGCTGACAGCCAAGAAGCTAGAAGAAACAGAGGGTGGATAGACTGTCAGTAATGGATAACTACATTTCTCCTTTCCTATTCCTGGCTCTATTGATCACTCTGTCGCCACATTTGCAGTATTTTTTAAACTGAATTTGTGCTCTTGAATTGTGAATTGTGTCTACCTGATTTGTTCTTGCATTCAATATCATATCCGGTGATGGGGCTGTTGCCATCGAAACCCATGGTCCAGCGGAGAGCAATGGTACGATCTTTAACCTCCCGGATCTCCACCTCTGGAGGGTCAGGTGGTTCTGAGGCAACATGTGAACACAGCAGAATGTGTGAGAAACAGACAGAGACAGTGAGAGAGAGGGACTCTGGTGTGCTAGTCCTGAAATAGAACTGGGTGTCAGGCAGACCAGACAGATGTATCGGTTTTATTCTGTCTGTGATTTCCCCAGTGAGATATTATGGATAAGTCTGCAAAGAGCAGAAGTAACACTGTGTAGCAATTAAATTAATAAATGAATGAATTAAATAATAAATGACAGGAAGCTTTACTGCTCCCTGAGTGAGTTTTGTCTTCTTCCAAACATATCCACTGGAAAAGAAGTTCCTGCAATGAGCTGAACAGAGCGTGAGGTGAGGGGGAGCTTACCTTGCACTGTCAGCTGTATGATGCCTCGGTCCTCTCCGAAGGAGTTGATGGCATGACAGGAGAAGAACCCTGAGTCCTCACGAACTGTAGGCATAATCTACACAGACGCACACCACATGCAAATCTTTCAGATGGTCAGAGAGTCAGACTGTCAGTTAGAAATCTCAAATAACGTGTCAGCCCGAGTCATTTTTCAAAAGGGAGGATGGGCAGTGTACTCAACTTCAGTGTTTTCATCCTTTACTTAGAGATAAAATAGAGAGAGAGAGAGAGAAAGAGACGAACTTCCATCCTAAACCCTGTGAGACACTCAACCACTCAATTATCTCAAGGCACATATTCCTTGCAATCTTACAATACTGCACTACACATGTACTCATTCGTAGTGTGTTTTAATCACCATTAAATTTAACCAGAAGGTAGCTCTTTAATATTTCATGCTCTACTTTAATATTTTGTAATGTATTTTCAACAAGAATTTTCTCTGCCCTTCCTCCCATCTTCCTCTTCTCTCTGCTTTCCATCTGTCTCAATAGATAAAAATGACTGAGGGCTGGTGCTCGCCCTGAAAATTAGATTCAAAGGGCACTTGATTTACAGTGAAACTGAGCACCCACCACCAGCGTAGAGATTACTTCGTCTGCCACTTCTTTGACGGTGACCACATATCGGCTGGTCTCAGGGTTGATGATGCGTTCTTCTTTCTCCCATCGCACCATGATGGGCTTCTCTCCGTGAGCTATGCAGCTCATCCTCTTCTCTTCACCCTGCGTGGCCAGAGTGGTGTTGGGGTACGAGGTGATCATGGCTGGGACTGGATGGAGACAGAAAGGGCAGGGGAAGAGAGTAGGAAGAGTAAGAATGGAGAAAACAGGGGGAAATCAAGAAATCAAGAAAACAAACAAAACATTTAGATCTTTTATCCATTTTATGCACATATGCTGTTGATGGTGTCGGTAGAGTAATATTAAACATAATTAACAGTGTAGCTTCTCCCCCTTCCACCAAGGACCACTTAAAAAATAATTGCTTTTACAGTGTGTTAATCTTTTTATTCCAAAATAGAAGAAATTAAGTTATATTTTGAAAAACAAAGCATTTATGCATTCTCAGGCTGTACTTCTTGCCCTATACTGAGTAAGACTCCTTTTCTCTAACAATTATGACAACTATTTAAACACTCCAGGGACCATCATGAAGTCATGTTTGAGTCTATTTGTCTCCTGCAATACTTTGAGATTGAAACAGAGCGCTTCAGGTAACTCTGTACCTGCTTTGATAACGACAGCGAACAGTAACATGCTGCTTTCTGAGGATGAGGTGGAGGAACGGAAGAAGAAAGCAGTGACTCCTGACTGAACTCCCTTCGGTCTGAGCGAGGAGCCGGTCTGGCTCTATGCCGTAACCGCACACCAGGCTCATTAGCAACACATTTAGCCCGTGTGTGCGTGTGTGTGTGTGTGTTTGTGTGTGTGTGTGCGTATGTCATTCAGCAGAATGAGTATCTGTTGTGAATGTCTCTCAACCAGACTACTCAAAGTCTGTACTCACACTTGCACTATTCTCATACTAACACTTTCTTTCATTCTGTCCTTTTCTCTCGACTCGCATGAATCTGTCTCCTGATTATAACACTCAGAGAGACTTTCAGGTGCTATTCACAGTATAATGATCTCTAAAGTGTGAAGCTCCCGAATTGGATTACATCATATTAACTTCTGCGGTTCTGAGCAGAATGAATGAATATGCTAATCTTTATCAGTATAGACATTATGGACATCATCTTAATGATTATTACAGACTGTTATAATGCAGGTTAAACAATTCAAATTATCTGCTTGCTCCCAGTTGTGTGCTGGCTTAAAAAGCCACAACTAAGCCAATCTGAGAGAGTCAAAGTATAATGAAATTTGTAGAAGATGATCATGGGTATCCATTAAAAGTTTCACACTAGAAATACAAATTCAGTTTGATGTGTCGCAAACAAAAGCCCAACTTTGTTATTTCATTTAGAGCAGCTGCATCTGCTTTTTACTATCATTTATTGATGATTGGTTTTTGATGAGTTTCATAATTTTATCTATCTCTATTTGTTATTTTATCCAAAAAATGTGATTATACGATTAAAAACATCCATCACAATTTCCCAGAGCAGAGAGAAACCAACAGTCCAACATCTAAAGATTTTCAATTTACAATGATTTTCAATTTACATTTTTTCTCTTTTACCATAAATCACTTAAACCCGCATTAATTGTTGTTTTGGCCGCTTGGGGGCAGTGGAATAAAGCTATAGTCACAACACTGACGTTTTCTCTTTCTATAAATTGATATATAACATATAACATGTTAGCAAACAGTTGCTTATTTACAGAGCAACATTAGCATTAATTTGAAGTCATATTTATGTCCACCTGATGAATATGAGTCTAATATTCACTCTAATTTGATTTCCCCCAACTCCTCAGGGAAATATTTAGCTCATCAGCTGCTAAATGCACCACTATGTTCACCAGCTTGTCGCTCACTCTGTCTGTCTGATGATTAATGTTGGGCAGGTAGTGTACGGTGACTTTTTGCATTAAAAACAGCTGCCTGCAGCTGTAAATTACAAGGTGAGAGCGAACCAAAACAGTAAAGAAAACCAAAACAATCAGCTGAAAGACGCTAAAACTCTGCAGAGCTGAAAGGAACTGCAGAGTCAGGTGATTCTCTGTGACTGTTTCATATACACATAGTAATTAGTTGCATTATTCATATAAAAATATTGATTAGAGCAGATTTAAAGTGTTTACATTTTCTGTTGAGGGAGTATTTGATTATTATTCATTTACATTAGATGGACCAGTTTTTAGGACCAGATATTTTTTAGGAGGTTTTCTGTATAGTAAACATGGTGTGGGTGTAGTGAATATTGTGTCAATGAAAAGGACAGTAATGGCAGCTACATGTGGCAGATACCGGTGCAGCAGTGGTTGGAGGCCTTCTCTTCCAAGAAAAGATGCAATATGTGTGCTTGAGACACTGTGAATGTCTGCCCACTCCTGAATAATGTGTCTGCGTGCATGTGTATGAGTGTTTTACTGTGAGTGCATATGTATGAAAGTGTGTGTATGAGAGCGGCTGTGTCTGGGGGAGCTAAGTGGGCGAGCACAGAGAGCAGAGAAGACTTGTGCTCATGACACATCTCAGCCACACTACACGATGGAGGAGAGAGAGAGAGCATGTACCCCTGCAGCGCTAGCTATGATCCCTCTCTCTCTCCCTCGCTCTCTCACTCCATCTCCCTCCTCAGGCTCCCACCAGGACAGTGATGATTTAATGATGAGAGAGACCACTTTGATTATTCATACACAGCAGACAAGTCCGCTGGCCGTGCTGCTGTCTCACACAGACACACTTGCATTCGAACATATATAGACATGCACGAACAACGAAACACACACACCCTTTGCACATTCAGAAATACACAAATAAAGACAAATATAGAGATACTGGCCTTGCACACATGTACTGTATGCATGTGTAGACACACTGACAAGATATAAAAATCATAGGGATGCACATGCACAAACAAATGCCAACAAAAACTGAAGCAATGACACACAAACAAGGTTTAGAAAAACACGTTTCCCCACACATACAGTATTCCCCTGCGTCAAACAGTATTTGTAGGTAACTTTGTTATCATTTGTTTTGGCTTCAGACAGGCACCTGACTGGTAGGGTTCATACTAAGAGTGCCAGGAAGGTTAGATCATCGCAAGTCAATTAAAGCACTTGAAATCATAATGAATCATTTATTATACTGTACTTGTATGAATGACAATTTTGCCTGACAGTGCTTGAATTGCCCTGATGTGTTAAACCTCAGGCTGAAAAATGCTTCAGATTTTGCTCTTTTTTTTATTAATTATTTCACTGGTAAATACATTATATAGTTGCAGTTACATTGTATGCGTACACATTTGTATTAAGACCTGACTGGCTGATTCTGACTGATCCATATTTGAGAGTTTTAACAAGACTACAGGCATGCAAGCAGCTCTGTGAGGCTGTGCTTGACTTTAATGGTAACATCAGCATGCTAACAGGAACAATATTAAAGACTGATGTTGAGCAAGTATAAAGTTTACCTTGTTCACCATCTCAGTTTAGTGTGTGTTAGCATGCTTACATTAGCTAATTAGTCCGAAACACAACGTACAGCAAACCTGCAGGCATGTGGTCATTAACCATTTGCGTATTTAAAATTTCTGACCCAATGATGGCGATAGACAAAAATTGAAGGGATCACCAAGATTATCATAACTGATCCTGACGGGAACATGCACATGTGGACCAAATTTCATCTCAATCCATTCAATAGTTGTTGAGACATTTCACTTGAATCCACAAACATGAACCTCATGGCCGTGCTAGATGAAAAGTCAGGGGAACAGCAAAGTCAGAGGGATTCATCATCTGGGCACCATAAATGTCTGTACAAAATTTCATGCCAGTCCATCCAACATTTGTTGAGATAACACTGTTTTATCTCAAACATGTCTTACAAATTTCTTTGTGCTGTTACCAGTACACTGTATCTGCGATAAGCTGATATTTGCCAATAATTTCGGCCATGTTGTTGTATCAGTTGGGCTCTAATTTGTACACTGTAAATTAAAATCAAGAAAGTTAACAATCACACACACACAAATCCCTCTAGCCCCCCACAAAAACAAATACACACATACACACAGAACTCTTCATCATGTCTCTCTGTCTTTTTTCTCACAGTACATTTCCTTCTTTGAAGCAGCCAACAAAAATCAAAAGGGGGAGCTACTTGCATGTGTTTATGTGCATGTACGGATGTGCATGTAGGCCTGTGTGTGTGTGTGTGTGTGTGTGTGCGAGTGTGTGTATGCACGCACTCGCAACCCCCACCCACCCCCGACATGATGGAATGTGTCAGACTTGGGACTGCCAACGTTTAAACCTCATTTCTTATTCACTCGCAGCCCGTCCCTCTCCCTCGCTCCCCACACCATCATCCCCTTTCCCACTGCCCCCGCGCAGGAAATCGCTGATTTATTTTGCATAGCAACTATGAATTTTAAGTGAGTCCTATTAAAAGAGTCTCCTCAGCCCCTTCTCTAAATGTTATTGCTCCTTAACAGGGGCTATTTTCTCCATCTAAATCTGAGGCCTTGGCAGTGCAAGTTAACATCGATGAAGCTTGTGTTTGCTCATTGAAAGACGTCGAGAAAGGGCGCACAATGACAGCACACAAGGCTGTGTTTGTTTGTGCATGTTTGTATGTATATGCACATGCTTGTCTGTGTAGGTGTGTGCACTGTATGTTCCTATATATGAATACACATATATGAAAACATCTCTGGGCATTTGGAGAGATTTCAATCTTTCTGTGACCTCGTATGTGTGTGTGCATTTGCACATATTTGTGTGAATGAAGCATGTGTAGTAGACTGCAGTATCTAAAATGTTCTACAATCTACACCAATCTCGGCTGTGCTTCAGTGGCCCGAGCTGAGGTGAGGCTACTCATTCGCTTCCTCCTCATCTCATCTCTATGCATCTACCGTGCAGCACTTGCAGGGCCCCAGGCTAAACCTATTCTTTTTGATAGCCCATAATTGCTCGGTTGATGTATATTTTTTAATATCCAGTGATATTACAGGGGCCTGGTAATAAAACATGGGTGGGTAGAGGAGAAACGGTGAGTGGGAATAGTGGAGACAAGGGAGAACAAGAAAGCTGAGGGTGTAGAGAGGGAGGAAAGAGAGGGAACAAAGACTGCAAGGTGCAGAGAGAAAGAGAAAAGGTATGGATGGAATTACATGAGGCAAGAATGGTGGACTTTCTGTCACTGAACAATGCGGAGGAGGCTTCATTTGTACAAAGATGTGTCTTCAGAAGAGAAAACAGTCTAAATGCTGTATCATATAGGAGCACCATTTGAACCAACAATGGCTTCATAGACCAGTTTTGTATGGAAACTGGAACTACTTAACAGCAAGTTACCAAAATACTTTGGTGGTGAAGTGGTCTAAGCACTTGCAGATGGAAATAGAGCTAAAACAATTAGTCACTTAATTGATGAAGAGAAAATGAACTGGTTTGATAGGGCGATTAATCATTCCAGTCGATTTTTTAAGGAAAAATGCCAAACACGTTGTTATGCCTGTCAAGTGCCTCATTCTTTACAGCACACAATGCAGTTTACAATGATGACTGTAGTGGATTTACCATTAGAATTTTTAATTTCAGACAGAGGTCGATAAAAGCAGCCTCTCATTTGCACAAACACCAATTATGCTGTCTACAAAAACAGCTGTTGCTGGCCGATTTTAGGAGTTGAAGAAAGTTAGCTATCTGAGCTAATGGTGACTTTGTTGATGGTTGAACACAATGTCTTCAGCTGATATTTTAATGTTTCCAGCTGACTCTCCAGCTGAGAAGGTGGCATGATTTCATGCTAAAAGATCCAGGCTAAAGCTGCATGTAAGCTAGTTAACCCGGCATGCTAACTTTTGTAGCTTATGTTAGAGCAGACTAATATACTGTTTAATCCATTCAGGGTTCTTACTGGTTTTTGGAGAGGGTTAATAAAAAGACACCACCTTTCAAACTCTTTTGAAGTTGTGCATTTCATGAACTCAGTGATTAATTGATTAATCAAGAAAATAAACAGCAAACTAATCAACAATCGTTAGTTGCAAAGCTGGTGAGTTATGTGTAAATCCTGCTCGGATTCACAACAGACACACAAATATGAGCCTGAGGAGCACCTTACTGTTTACTGTATTAAGGGCTGAAGTGCTCTGTAACTATTCACACATTAAAAAGATCTTTACCTATCTGAAGCACAAAAAGGGTTCTGCTATCGTACTGACAGAACAATTCTGCTTTGTCACTTTACAGGATTCACTGTGCTGACTTTGTTATTTAGAAAGAGGACTAACATCAAAGCACGCACAGAGACACAGAGAGGAACAGTGCAGACTGATGTATAATGATTTAAAAAATATGATGTATTACTCTAATATTCATCTGGGATTAAACAATTTTGTTAGCAGAGTGATTCAATGAAGCTAAAAAAAATGATCTGTAAATGGTAAATAAATGTATGCTTTGTTGTGGTAATGGGGGATTTAGACACTCTGAGGACATAAGCAGCTGCCAGCAAATAAACAAGGGTATAAAATGAAACAAATAATGTGTTATTTATCTTTTTAATCTTTCCCTCATTGCTGGAAATGTAAGAAACAAAGACAGCCAGAGAGTGCAAATAAAGCAGAGAAACATGCAGACTGCTCTTCCCTTGAGCCCCTTCGACGGCTTCTAATTGAAGTATTGACGGATTTAAATGAAGCAGAAATGCACTCAAGAGTTTCAGCATCTAATAACACACACACACACACACACACACACACACACACACGCACATGCAAGCAGAATGTACACAATACCCCATGCACAGATGGCACAGACATGTGACTGCAAACACATATTCAAGTAGTAAAATATACTTACAGTATGTTTTATAACAAACATACTGTGTGTTTAAAAATGAAGAGAAATGCGTAATTATACACAAACACACAGAAAAACACTGAGCAATGGAGATGATGGCGTTGTCAAACATGAGCAACAGTAATGGTCTCCATTTTTCAAACCACTCATGCGAAGAAGTACACTTTTACAGAAAGCATCTGGATGTGTACAAGTACAGTTTGGGGTTTAAAGGGCATGAAATGTGATCGGTTGATAAGTGACAAGCATGCGACTGAGCCTGCATGTAATGGCTGAGCAGCCAATGGCAGCAGAGGAAGGACAGCACAGGGCGTAGTCATAGGCCCAAAGAATTTACAGCTGTTTCCTGTAATGTGAATTACTCTAACTATGAAGATGACAATGTCAATGCTAACTGAATCATGAATGACTAGAGGTTTTAAATGACACTGCATGACAAATATAATTCAGGAGTAAATGGACAGAGCGTAAATAGTAAATTATACCCACATTTAATGTAATTCTGATGATTTCATGTAGGCATTGACAATCAGCCAGTGTATCATTATTGTATTTTTTAAACTCTTGATTACTGATATTGGCTCTGGCATCAAAAATCAAATATCATGTGTAAAAACGTGAACAGTGTTTGGCATGGAGTCCTGCCATGTGTTTTAGCTGTTTTAGTGGTCAGTTGTTTTCTGGAGATTAGTACATGTCACCAGATCATTCAACCAAATACTAAAGGCTTGGAGTAAAGATTTGAAAGATCTGATCACTGTGGCAAAAAAGACAGAAATATTGCAATTGTATACAGAAAATAAATATTAAATGAACTTAACTTATTTATTGAATCTATAACAGTAATATGAAATACTGTATGTTGACTGTATGAAGCAGCAAAAATATTTTTCAAATTTTATACTGTAGCTGGTGCTCTGCAAATAACCATAGTTATATGTTACAAACTCTCACTAATTCAAAAATATCAATAATTCTGTGTTTAGCACCAAATCAAATGAGATTACAGAGGCTTAAAATTTACAATAATGCTAAAAGTTTAACCTGTTTTGCAGAAATATTGCAAGAGCTAAACTAAATTACAAGTTCTTCACAATACTGCCAGGACTGAACTGGCATCTAATATTGTAACTGTACGATTGCACATTTCCTGAAGGGATTCACAGGGTTAGAATTGGGGCCTTTGTGCAGGTGAGTCAAAACTCTTTAATAGTAACAGAACAAAACAACAAAAGCAAAAGGAAACGTTTTTTAAAAATGTTTTGGTGTGATTTTTTTCCGCAGTAAGAACAGATACTGTCATACTGTCAATGTGCGTGTAACACAAATGGAGAAATTAACTGATAAGGAATGAATTATAGATATTAATTGAAAACCATGTATTAGCCCACTTTGCTTACTTACTTATGTAAACAACCATGTTCATCTTGTGAGAAAAAAAAATCTATGAAAACTACAACTAGAAAAAAATTCATCTTAAGGGGAAGAACATGTCTTGGATATAAATAATAAAAGGTGTAAATAATGTTACCATTACAGTTCATGTTAATGAAACTACGAGTTATAAGAAGAAAGCTTAAATTATTCATCACTGAAGCTGTCAAAATTCACTTTGATAGAGCTGAGTACAACATGAAACTTAAGCCTGAAGCAACAGCAGTGTGCGTTCGGTAGGTCAACTGTCTCTCTCTATGTCGGGCACACACACACACACACACACACACACACACACAAAAACACACACACACACACACACTCCTCTACTTTGGTAGATGATACAACTGACTATGAAGAGAATCTGAAACTACGCATGCACTCGCCCTCATCTCTCACATCAGAACAAGATACACACCAACAAAACTATATATACTGTACATAAGCCACTGCTCCTTTTATTATGTCCTATATATCAGTGTGTAGTATTTGTTCATCTCCTCAAAAGACACACACACATATGTCCAACGGCAGAGGGGTTTAAGCAGTGTGGAGCAGTGTGAGGGAAATACACTTCAACATTCATCTAATCTTCTTTAAGTGGGTGTAAACTGTATGTACAAACACCAGTCACAACACCAGACTTGATTGGGCTTGTAAACATCTGCAGTGCTAATGCATTTACATAGTCCCCCTTCAATACGATACCAAAGAGAACACATGCACGTACTGAGAGAGGAGAGACAGGGAGAAGAGCTGCACTGTAGTTCAGTGCAACAAGAGCACTGATTGGATTACTGATCTATATCATCTCACTGTAACCTGTTTATGGTAGGCCATCTCTTTGACTCTGAAAGAGTCATGTTGATATGATGAAGTCCAGTAGATAGAGCACAAGCATATCATGAACAAATACAGTTCCAATTTATTACGAACATTTTTCATTGTATGACACAAGAGCTTGTAGTTTTCTTTAGTTTAAATACATTTCTTAAAAATATATATTAATATTATATTATAAACATATGTTAAGTTTGATATGCTACTGAGAGTTGAGTCTACTGTAGCGGCAGCCACAGTGTTTGTTCTCTGCTTGGTAGAAAATGGAGGCAAAAAAGGTTAGTACAGCCATAGGTCAACTTGCTGCATAGCAACTGGGTGCTACAGTCAGCAAACTGACCTATGAAAACACAAAGAGCATGTTCATCTCTGAGTCTGCTGCTGTAGCGCTGACAGCTTCACACTGTGGTGGTTCTCAGTGCCTTGTGCACTGCGAGGCTTAATTACAGTGACACATGAATATCCGTGACATGCCCGCTGATATTAATGATTAAAAAAACAAAATCATTTGTCCAGAAGTTGAGTTCTACACTAATTATTTTTTTGGCAGCCCTTTCACAGGAAGGTCAGAGATCAGGGTTAGAGAAAGAACTAGAGCATCCAACCTCTACTGTTATATCTAATCAGATTCATATTACAAATTTAAATTCAATGTCTGTGCCAAGTAACTGTATCCATGTTCTTATATATTCTTATATGCAACAATGGCTGTGATTACAGTATTGATGACAGTATGCATGCTTGACAAGATATATAAAACACTCATATCATACCGAGTATGAAATGTACACTGATGTAAAAATACACACAACTGCACACAGTCACGTGTTTTTTATACTTGAGTTCTACTGCACATATCAGACTTTGGGCTGGTAAGGAGACAGAAAGAAGAAGTGATAGAGACAGAGAGAGGGCTGCCCGTCAGCGGGGCTCCTAATGCTCCAGTTTGATAACAGTGGCGAAGGGAAAATAAGCCCCACTCATGTCTAATCACCATGAAAATGAGGAGCCATTCCTAGCTCTATAGGGGAGCTACATGCTAATGCTCACTGGAAGCAGGAGACCTGTAGTCGGGGACAGTGAACACAGCAGTGAGAAGTGCGCACATGCATGCAAACAGGAACACGCTTACGCAGTGGAAGGAACAGGAGGATAAGCTTTCTGCAGATGTGTTTGTTCAGAAAAATGCTCAATAACTCCTGGTCCTTAAGTGTTACTATGAGCATGGACATAAGCCACCACTTCTTCAATAGATGTACTAAGGGTCAAGTATTATCAGGATCATGGCACTTTTAGCGCCTTGCTTAGCTTCTAATGTGTTTTTTTATTTAGCTGAAACTCATCACAGGGTTTTTGGCCGGAGAGAGAGGGGTTGCTGTGAATGATTTATAACCATAATCTACTTCTCTACCAAATTAATGTTGATCAACTTTAAGCAGAGCTATCTGTAAACCCCACAGCTGGATATCCTTCTTTAACATCTGCTACACTGACACATACATTAAAATACACATTGATTACTGCCCATCAGCTGCTATTGACGCAGGCTCTTACTTTTGACGGTGAGGTACATGGACTTGCTGACATCAGCTCCCACGTCGTTGCTGACCTTACACAGGTAGAAGCCGCTGTCATCCTCCAGCACATGTTTGATCAGCAGCGAGCCGTTGCTCAGCAGCTGGATACGAGAGCCACTGTTCAGCAGGATGGGCTGAAACTGGGGGACACCCGCACCTGGTGCAAGTAGGAGGAGGAAAGACAAAGGGAGAGAGAGACAGACACACACAGAATAGAAACATTTAAAATAATGAGGATATACACATTAAGATATAAAATACAACCTTAATATAGTCTATACAGTATGTAGAAATACGCACACATGCCTACAAGTATGTCGACTTCAGTAAAGAAAACAACGTATGGTGCTAAAACAGCATACAGTACTTAACAGTAATCTGATCTCCAGTTTATCAGTGTGTGTGTGTGTGTGTGTGTGTGTGTGCGTGCATTCATTTAGCCTTGCCTCTGTGTTTACAGATTTGATAACAAAGCCTGTCAGTTTTAGGGAGGATTGTAAACATGTTTCTTAATACCAGGCCTAAATCCTTAAACCTCCAAACAGCTGCTGAGCAGAGTGAAGCGGACCGAGCTGCTGGTGTGATGCAGTCACAAGAGACATAATGCTCATGTTTAACAAGACAGCAGATTGGTGCAGAGGAACAACAGGCTGAAGGAGAGCAGGGAGGCCTTACATGGCTGCTGGCCTTCAGCTGGCCAGTGAGATTCAAAGATTGTTTACTGTAGCTAGACATGGATTTTTTCTGACTCTTTATTCCTCTGTATCAACTCTCTGGAATCATCTTTTGCATTTTTGTTGGTTGAATTAGTTGATCCAGAAGAACACACAGACATAAATGGCCTAAAAACACATTTTGATGTAATCTAAGTTGAGGACAGCCTCGTCCTAAAGGCATGGATTTGTCTGGTTTGAGAGCAAGCAGAACAATGCTTTGCACATGTCTACCCTCAGTTCTCACGAGTCCAATATGACTGACGTTTGAAATCCATAACTGAAGTGTCGTTGAAATAATTGAACTTGGCATCTTTGACATATTCTGGCTTGCTGCCTGCGTTTAATTAATACCTATCTTTTTAATAGAAAATGATATTATCACTCTTTTTTTATTGTTAAACAATACAGTAGCTCATCCTGCAATGGCTGCCTTAAATCTGCAGGAAATGTGTCTGACACTGAATTCTAAGGCTAACGTCTTTAGAGCAGTCTCTTATCGTAATGAAAGCACTGTATTCCACCTTGCTCATGTAGTATTAAACACATGTGTGAACTGAGCCAGACGTTGCATTAGCTCGTGTTAAAGTTAGCGTGTAGAGATTAGGCCATTTAGTGAGCTGTGGGTTTTTGCTTTTTAATTAAAATGCAGTCAAGTGGCCGTGGCAAGCAAAGGGTCAAGTGGTGACTTTGTTCCTGCTCCCCTGGCTCGGAAAGGGAGGGAGAGGGAGGGAGATGTGTTCTTCCTTGAATTATGGATTTTGCATATCCAAATAGTGTGAGTCGTTATGCTAATAGCAGATGACCTTTACTTACTGTTCCATATCTCCCAGAGACACTCATCTGGCTCTTAGCTACTTCTGTTGCAGTAAAAGCATGCCAGACGGTCATTCTGTGGACAAACTGCACTCTGGCTTACAACAATTTAAACGATAGCTTCCCAAGCCACCTACCCTGAATACATTTTTTTTTTCCAAGGTGGTTTTTCATTGCTATTTTGCTCTGACGGATACCCCGAGTAAAAACCTATTATAGAGCAAAAGGCCAGATGTGAAAAACTGAGGTAAAAATATTTGACCAAGGCCCCAAAAACCAACCTGCATTCTGGTCAACTGAACCATATGGTGCTTCCCTCTGGATAGGTAAAGCTTGTTTCAAACACTATGAGTGAGCAGACACACACACACACACACACACACACACACACAAACACTGCTCAGCCTGATCTCTCCATACTGATCAGACAGTGCTAATCAGGCATGAGGCCTTCTTGTCTCACATCTACACACCCACACACATGCACGCCCACACACACAAATCGCATCAAAGGGTAAAAAAAACAAAAAAAAAAACAAATCAGATTCTTTCATTCCTTTGATCATGGGGCCTAGTACATACACACACACACACACACACACACACACACACACACACACACACACACACACACACACTCACGCACCACTCCTCATTGGTTGTTGTCCTTGTGTTGGTGCAGCTTTCATCCCTGGTTATATGGATGATGGAGCAAACACCTGGGGCCCCTCTTCATCTGCCCCTGCTCAAGTGGCTGAACTCACCTGCTGCCTTCCTGCCTGTCTGTCTGCTTCGTTCTGACTGCCTCTGTATATCTGTCTTTTTTGTGTGTGTGTGTTTTTTTTATATTGTCTGTCTCGTTCTCTGATGATTCTCTAATGATGCAGGTGGAAACCCTGTAAGCCCCAAGCCTGTGTTTTCAGTGCAGATGGCTGTGTGTGTGTGTGTTTGTATATCAGTGCATTCACACACATACTGTAAGTGCTGGCTGTGGATGAAGCAAATGGAACCCACTCACCTGTAAAAACAATACTACTGCCACATCAGCTGTGTACAGCACAGCACACACAAGTATCTTAAAGGTGTGGCCCAGCTAGCTGCACATAATACTGTACCGTGGTTGGTAAAAGGATCTTTGCATGATAAATCCTGCTACTGGCTGAAAATATAACTTATAATAATATTTTACAGGTGAGTCATCATTTGTTGTCTTTGGTTAATATTTCATACTATGTAACAAAAATATCCTCTTCATTTGATTATGCATTTCTCCTTTACATGTATAGTAAGTTTGCGTGGAAGTAACATTTAATGATTATAAAAATGGACAGTGTCGATGCTAAAAGCTGCAGCCTTCAATAATTGCACTTCAGCATAGACCAGAAACATCATCAAGGCTCAATCTCAATCTATCTATTGCTGTACTGTACATGGCTATTGTGGCAGTGACGTATCCTGCATTACTCATAGATGATATTTGGTCATTTAGCAATAAAAAACTGAACTCCTAATGCTGGAGTCATGTCTTATGGGATTGACAGTAGAGTTGAAAACTCACGACAGACAGTAATTGCAGCTTGTCTTGTGAGGGTTAAACATAGTGTGTATTATAACACTATATCCACCAAATCTGGGATTAATTACACTGAATGATGGTTGACATGATGCATCCAGAAAATGGTAGTTTCAAACTTGTAAAGCGTCCTGGTGACTAAAGTCTGCTCTGTTATTCTTTGAGTTTGAATTCAAAAGTGTGATTTGTTGACACGTCCCTGTTATTGATGGTAGGTTCACTTACGGTGGGTAATGTGTGCTGTGCTTAATGTACCTTTGGAGTGCTCCCATACAATGGTGGGCGGTGGGTAACCTTCAGCGGAACAGTTGAGAGTCACAGTTTTCCCATAGATCCCATCTTGATCCTCAGGCTGAACCACAAACTGAGGAGGAACTGAACATAGACACAAACGCAGACACGAGCAACAGTCAACAGTTATACATGAAATTGGGTGTCTTTAATATAGAGCACCTGTCTGCAGGTTTTCATACCGGCCAAACATTACAACAGTAGATTTTAACTTCAGCAAGGCAGGAGGAACTAATAAGTGAAGTTAGGCGCGGTAGGGATTGGTTAAAATGAAAATCGGCACACATACTACAGATTATAGCAGTTCACAAGGTGCCATCAGATGTACAGTCTGTTCCTTTTTGCTTTCTCACCTCTAACAATGAGCTGACTCTGGTGCTCCACGGCAGCAGCCTCGTTGCGGGCGATGCAGGTGTAGTTGCCGTTGTGGTCGGGTGTCAGGTTGGAGATTCGCAGTGAGCTGGTGAAGTCGATGTTGTCCACGGTCACACCCAGGCTGGCAGGGATTGGCCGTCCATCTTTCTGCCATGTGATGTCCAGTGGCCGGTCACCCGACATGACCACGCAGGGGATGAAGACACGCTGACCGATGGTAAAGCGCTGGAACTCAAATGGTTGGATGTAGGGAGGGACTGCAGAAAAAAGAGGAAAGAGAGAAAGAGAAATAAGGATTAAATGTGATTTCAGCCTTGAGTTTCAAAGCCCATCTTAATTCCATGGATTCAGTGGCAGGTACTGTGTCCTTTTTTCAGAATAATCCTACAATCTTCTAACTATCTTGCTTTAAAGAGGTCACTGAAGGAACATAAAAGACCTGAATAGCAAAGCATTCTGCAATAAGTCCCCATCATTCTACCACTGGAACATTTTGTCCTTTCAGAAAAAGAAGCTGCAAGCGCACACAGACACTGAAAAATAACTTTGAGAAAATAACTCATTCAGGCTGTTTGGGATAAGAAACCTAAGTGAAACAGAATGTTTTGTGTTTGTCAATCAATAATTGTCTATTAATCTACTAACCTACATACTTCCAGATCTGCGACCCTGGCTACTACTGCAATCAACCATTTTATCCAATGATCTAAAACCCTGATTGCAGCTATAGCTCTTACCCAGAAAACAAACAAGTGTTCAAAGTCAGTCTGGGTGTATAATATAATCACACAGTTCTACGATAAGATGTATTCAAATTGCCTGTGATCTAGTCTCTGGGAAATCTCCAGCCATCACACAAGTCATCTGTGTTTGAGTGTCCAGTGAGTTCAAATAACTGTGAAATAAGCAGCACTTTAGCAGCTTATTTAATTCACAACAAAGGGGAGATAATGGACTCCAGGGATCCCCAAAGACACTTCCGCATTTTAAGCATGAGCAGAGTAAATTAACAAATGCACTTGCTCACTATAGCACCACTGGGAAGTGTTGCTTTATATCATCACTCTCTCTTTTCGTTCTCACTCTCTCTCACCCTCCGCTTCCTTCCGCTCCATGGAAAGTGTAATATAGTGACAACAACCTAACATACTGTACAGAGGCAAGGAAATGGGGCATAATGGAGAAGCCCTTTTTAGTATTACCTATTACAGGTTGTAAGATCTCAGTGGAGATCAGTCACTCAGCTCTTTAATATCACTGATACAGTCTTCATAAGCTACACTGATGTACTGAGGAATATCAGGTAGATTAATTCAGTCTGGTGAGATCTATTTATATACTCGTCTATCTGTGTGTGTGTACTTATACATCTTTCTAATTATGGGTTTTTCCTGTGAGGCCGTGTTGAGATACACATGTAGGCAGGGGGCAGAAAAAAGGAGTGCATCAGAATGAGCTTTACATTTCCAAATTTAAACTTTCTGTCAAATTTTGCTTCATTAGCACAAAATATGGAACTTTGGCATGAAACCATTGAGAGTTTTCTTCACCACCATATATAATAACACAGGGACAAAATCGTCTTTGTGTGTATTAAAAGAACAGTTCAACATTTTGGGAAATATGTTCATTCAAGATCAATACGACACTCTCAGTTAACCTAGCTTAGCATAAAGACTGGAAACAGGGTGAAACAGCTAGCATGACTTTGTATAAAAGTAACAAGATCCAGTTAGTAACTAAGACATTATATCTAATTTGTTTTATCAATTAAAATGACAATTCGTTGTTTTATGACTCCACACAACTGAATGGGATTTACCTCTGACACGGACATGAACACTCTGAGAGTCCATCTTGTTTGGTTGGACCATCACCTTGCAGTTATACTCGCCAGCATCCACCTGCTGCACGTTGGTCAGCTTCAGTGTGCCGTTGTTCTCAAAGGCTCGCTGCCGGTGGTTGAATGGGAGCAGTGCAGAGTTTTTGTACCACTTTATGGAGTAGTAAGGGTAGCCAATCACACGGCAGTGAACAAAGGCATCCCGTCCGGCAATCGCTGTGATGTTTTTCATTGGACGAATGCTGGCGCGGCCTAAAAAGTGACAGGGAAAGAGAAAGGAACCTTATATATAGCAGATGCATGGATAGTGGCATGGACATCAAATTACAAGTGCGATTTGTGCAGTGAAGTTTTTGATGTGTGCTGCTATTTTAAATAAAACAATACATTTCAGACTCACGACTAAATTTCAGGTCAAAACGAGGTGAGGTCAGCTGCTTGTAAAACAGAGAAAATTCCTCTCCTCAACTTTACATATGATACTTGCCACCAAAATACTGCTGAAACTGCTGTTTAAAGCTTTTGGTGTTTGTTTTACTGCAAGATCTTCGGCTTAACTCTAAGTAGAGTAGAGATTAAAGTGTGCTATCCATCTGAAGGAAAACAGAATGTTTAAATAACACTGTTCTACTGATACTTATAACTCGGCTCTAGCTGCTCACCCACATAACAGTTTCACATTCTGTGTCTCATAAAATTGAAACAGGGTAATCGCTTTAACATCTGATCGTGAAGAGCTGAATTGGCTGCTTGAGTAAATATACTCAGACACAGACACACATGAACACACCCGCATACACACAAGCAAACCACAGATACATTTATTCATGCAACTAAAAGAAATATATTTTTCTTCTGGCTATTTACAAACCAGGCCATTTTGGAACCAAAGATCCAGATTTGCTTGTGTGCAGCAAGCCAGGATAATTCATTTGGCCTAAAAATACAGACATGTAGGAGAAGCACAGTAGTAATTTGGAGAGAAACGGACAAAGCTGCAAAATTATACAAGGAGAAGGGGAAAAAGAAAATAATACATGAAAAAGAACACAAAAATTGAGGCAAAATCTATAAGTGGAGAACAACCTCAAAAGAAATGTAAATGTGATTAAAGATTTAATACTAGAACTAAAAATGACTGAGCAGCGATAGTGGAGAAAAACAAAAGATGAAGAGAAAGTAACAATTATCAAAAGGACACACATAAAAGCAAAGAAACCAATAAAATCCTAAAAAAAAAAATCAGAGCCAAACAACAAAGAGCACTCATGTACTGCAAATGCCAGACATCCAGCTGGACAGAGAGACATAGACAGACACACTGAGAGACAGACAGGTATGTGTATTGTTGTTCTTGGAGGAGCTGATTTGACAAGCACCTCTTACGTTTATTCGAGCCTGGTGGTACACGACCCCGGCCGAGTTGCTGCACGTGCACCGGTACACCCCGCCGTCCTGCACCTGGGTGTGTGTCACATTGAGCTGGCTGACCACGTGGCCCTCGTGGGTCTCATAGTGGCCCAGGTGGTGATGGCTGTCTTTGATGACGGGGTCATCGTCCAACGACCAGGTGCACCTGGGAGGTGGCGTGCCCTTGACGTTGCAGACCAGGAAGACGGGCTCGTTTGGGTTCACCACCTTCTCGCTGAAGGAGGACAGGATTTTTGGAGTACCATCTGTGGGGGGGGCAAAGTGGAACAAGGTAGGGGATGGGACAATAAGACAGTATTTAAAACGTGACCACGTGTTAGTGATGATCACCAGCTTAAGGACCACTTCACAGATGGTTTACATAGCAGTCACAACACCCCTGTTTTTAATTACTCAACTTTTTCTGCACACCAGGGTTTGTGAGTGTTTGAGAGGTGATGTGCTGTTTGCTGTCAGCAGGAAACCTTTGTCATGAAAGCCCTTTTTGTGAGATAATGATTAAGTCTTAAGGCAGCAAAAGTGTTTTTTCAAGAATTCACCATTTTGTGCCTTTATGTTTCATTTTGTATGAGGACACTGTGTGCCAGAACCACTACACGTAGATTTCATTATAAAGAGTGATCCAGGAGCTTTCCTCCCAGACGCAGAGGCCGGTTGGCTTTTGAAATGTCTGTGTCTGCCTGCTGCTGCTCTCTGATAATCTAGGTCTGTTCCACATGATTATAGATTATCAATATCTTCTTTTTACAGCTCCCTGGCCACAGGAGACAGTTGCCTGAGCAACGGTGCCAAGGTAAGCTATTGCATTCAAGAGTGTGTGTGCATGTGTTTGTATGTGTTTGTGAAGTCTGGAATGATCATACTAACGGCGGACTAGAGCTGAGAGTCACAGCAGGATGCCATTAACACATAAACCCAGTATTGATCTTCAGGCCCCGAACCTGTCCCTGCTAACTTATTGATTATGCATAAGACAGCTACCACTGTGTGGCTTTTGGTCAGCATTTGTATGCTTGCTCCACCCTGCAAATGACATGCGCACATTTTACCTTCAAGGATGACTTGCACAAAGTCCTGTGCGGACATCTTGCCCTTCCTGGCGAAGCACTGGTAAGCTCCGCCATCACTCTTCGACATTCCCTCCATGATGAGGTTCTCCCGGTTGAGCCCAGTGAAACGAACGTTGTTCCCAGGGTAGATTATCTCTCCGTTGCGATACCATGACAGCTCGTACTCGTCCGAGCCACTCACGCTACAGGACAGAGACACCTTGCTCCCCACACTGCCTTTCACCTTCCGAGGGCTGACCACTGCTTTCAACGGCTCTAATGACACAAAAATACGAGAAATGTTGTGTTTTCAAATGTGCTTTAATGATTACTTGATTAGCTGGACTGAGAGGAAGATTGAAAGAAAAAGTTCAGGTTGGATGTGGTTAGCATGGCTACAATTTCTAAAAAAAACAAAATCTCTGGATTAGAGCTAGAACAGAAAATTGATCTGCAACAAAACCAATGACAATTGATTCATCAGTCTTCCCTGATGTCTCTTTAGCTTTTTTCACTAGTTTGGATAAACTCTAAATCTATATGTATGTGTTTTGTGGTTACTTGATGAACTTTGGTTGCCTCAGGAGATGCCTCTCAGCAAAATCCTTTGCCTCATTGATCATTGAACATCATAGTTAATGATAGTTATGAACTAGAGTTTGATGGACTGGACACTCTGACCATGGACATGAGGTCTTTAGTACCTCCATTTCTCATTTGCACCATCCCTTCACATCACCATGTGAACGACCAGTCTACAGATAATACAGAGGTTCCCCTCCTTTTAATAAAAGACTTACGTTTTACATACAGGCGCCCCATGACCTCAGCGTTGCCATAACTGTTCCACACTTCACAAACGTACGTCCCAGAGTCACTTGGCTGCGTGCTCTCTATCAGCAACCCTGTGATGGTCTGGCGGAAGCGGCTGTCTGGCTCCAGAGGGCTGTTGTCCTTCAGCCAGCGGTATTTGGGCGTTGGGTAGCCGGAAGCCTTACAGGGCAGCTCCACCCGATGATTAATCATCACCTCTCGGTGGTCAAAGCCATCCAAGATGCCTGGCTCAGCATTGGTGGGGTCTGTAAGGAGCAGAGAATTTAGTGTTAATTAGTGGCGAGTGTTGCCAGGCGCTTGATAGTATAATCCAATATTGATTCTTGAGGTCAAGATTCAGTTCTATAAACTATATATTTTCTTATGTGAGGCAGAGGAGAGAGAAACAGACTGTTCCTATAATTTGAGACAGGTTTTTATTGTTGCAAAGAAACTGGAGAGGGTACGACAAACTGATTCTTGTTTATCCCTCTGTCTGTCCATTATACTGTATATGAAGTTACTTTGGTTCATATAATGCAATACAATTATTGTTTTGTTACTGACTCGTCCAAAGAAGGACTGCAAGATTTGTAATCATCCCTACAAAGTATCCACCTTCAGGACAGTTGTCCAACTCACTGGGAACTACACTGAGCAGACAGTAGGTCTGGCTGTAACCCTAAATATGATCTTACTTTCATAATTCTTCACGTTTATGTTTGATATAAAGTTTGGTAGTAATGTTAATACTCAAAGACATTCTTCTTTCTTGTTCAGGTTTTAAAATATATGTAATGATGACCAAGGGCACTCCCTAAATATCCAATACAAAATGTTGTCCTTGTACCATTTGTCTCATCTGTTTCAGTATAAGTACTCTGTCAGTATGGGCCGAGACTTTGCAGTTTAACTGATTCCAGTTTGAATGCATTACTGACCTGACACTATGAGACGTGCACTGTTGCTCTGGCGAGTCTCGCCGGTGTAGCGGTGGCGTGTGGTGCAACGATAGTTATTCAGCCCATCCTCAGGCAGGACGTCCAGAATATACAAGGCTCCCGTGGATGTGATGAGATATCTTTGTCCTGAAGCAGATAAGAAGAGCACGTGGAAACACATGAAAGGCAGCAGTTGTGTGGTTGTTATGTATATATCAAAACAATTTTTACAGTATAAAGAATTTATTCACTGCGGCACAACTGAAAGATTTCTTTCTCCATCGGGTGCTGGTAAAGCTTGAGTCTCACAGCAAACAAAACCTTTATAAGTTATTCTTTATTTCTACATGAGACAACCGAGTTCACTGGAGTGAAATGAAAAAAAAAAAAAATTTCTCTCATATAAATAAACAATAATAACTAGGGATTTAGAGAAAAGTGAAGTTCTACTGCTGACTCACAAATAACTGAAGTAATGCTGTAAATTAGTGTGGTGAAATCTGTGTCACCCGAATAATGGAACACAAAATATATCCATAAATTTCAAAAATGCAAAAATTATGTTCATAAAATCAGATCTTTGACCTCTACCAGCTTGTATTGTCTTGTCTCTGATTTCTGCTGTTGCGGAAACCACACTGGCGCCAATGTCTGGTATAGAAAGCCAATCCCTCTTTGGCTGTCAGAGCCAGTTCTCTATGTACGGTAATATTATGTTAATTCTGCAGATCAAACCAGACTGAGTGGGGTTGTCAACATCCATAAGGAATGAAACCTTCCTCTCCGCCATCACATGAATGCCCACATTCCCATGGGAGCAGATTGATGTCAAAACTGATCGAAAAAGCAATTTACAGGAGATTGTCTTCACTGTGCAGTGGTGGGCATGCTAAGACAGAGGCAGCTAAGGAAGCTTTTAAGGCCTAAGGAGAAACAGCCCTGTAACAGCTACAGGTAATGTTGACAGGGTCGAGGGGAAAAAATGATGCACACTGACATCATGGGGTTAAGGAAAATACCATTGCACACATTAGAGGTGGGCGCATTAAAAAGTCTTCATCATCTTAGCATCTCTCCCTGCTAATTTTGTCATGCACAGTGTGTCTAAATACAAATATAAGGTGGAAAACATTTAGAGCAAAAACACTTAATATGTCATCATTTCACAGTGTAAATATTTTACTAGTTTTAAATGACCTGCTCGCTAAGCTAATAAAATATGTCATAAACAAGACGCCATGGATGTGACAATATAGTTTGTAAGGTGTCATGTTTCATTAGGGATTATTCCCTTGAAGAGGTTTCTATTTCTTCTTGTATGTGTGTGGGTGTGGGTGTGCGTGTGTGTGATTTGACTGACAGTAGCAGAGTGTAACATAATGTGTGTATTAATATGAAAACTTGGCACTATGAAATAACGATTATCAGGGAAACCTTTGTGGTTACTGTGTTAGATTATCAAGCTCGGGCAGTTCATGTCTGTGGAAGATGTTTTTCATACGGTACAAGAACGAATGGCAGAAAGCGGCTTGTTATGAAGGTCCAACAAAGATACTGTACATCTAACCACATCTGCATGAAGATTATTAAGAAGACGAGAAACCTACAGAGGCTCTAACGCTGGTACAGTCCTGGGTGACTCTGATTAAGGTTATGTTTTTTTACATTATTTTTTGACTGCTTAGATTAGCAAAAAAAAAAAAATCTCTCTGCATATTTGATTTTGATTGCAGCCCATGTCTGAAGGCAGTCATATCAGCGATTTATCCAAAAGTAGAACAAACTGGGGCTGTGTGGGAGCTGCTAAAGCAGATTAGCAGTGGGTAATTCATTTAAGTTGAACAAGGGGAGCTTTGGGGTTTCTTGTGATTTTTCTCTAAAAGAGTAAAACATGTACAATGTGACGTGTTTTTTAAAGTTATGATTAAAAAAAAAAAGGAAAAAAAAGTGGGTGGTCTGTCAGACAAAAGCAAAAATTCACCAAAATGGTTCTGAAGTGATAAATTCCACATATTTCTGTCTATTTTCAGTACACTGGCGCAGTTTTGATATCTACTGCTGGATGGCCTTCCAAATAGATATTTCAAGATCCTATGAAAAATGCATGGACAAGCAGGTACAGAGGTTTCTCTTTTCTATACGGGTTAACAAATTAGATGCCACCTCCCTTAGGTCACGTAACATCATCCCTTATAGGTCAGAGAGAAAAACAGCTATATGTCACACTATAACTGCAGGTTGCCTCCACACTTCCTGTTGTTGGGCTGCGATGCTGTGTTGAGTTACAGCGCTACAAGAGTGTCAAAAGTCTAAAGCTATTAGGTGTAAAAACCTAATAACCTAGATATAATGTTACACTAATGTTAACATCAAACCTCTGTATGTTTTAATATTCCACTTGAGACCAGTATCGATGAAAGCATGTCTAATATGCTTACATTGTGTATGCATTTTAGATGTTTATACATGCAAAGGAAAATCAACCTTGTGGGGTTAAGCAAATGGGGGGTATACAGAGAGAAAACAAAATTGCACAGCTATTGTAGGCATTGACCTAGATAGAACCGACAACAGATTCCACGGATTTGATGTCCTGAAGGGGTTTCACTGGTTTACATACAGGGCTGTTAGATGGGCAACCAGCAAGTGGAATCTATAAAGAGAGGGAGGGAGGGAGGGAGGGTGTGACTGAGTGTAGTGTGTGTGCGTGGGGATGCCGGCAGCCATGCATGCATGTCAGTATGCGAGACGATTGGTGGGAGGAAATCTTCTCAGAGGTTGAGGAGGCCAGATGAAAAAAAAATTAAAAAAATTAAAAAATGCTTTTGCTTTTTAACTCCATTTTCACAGAGAAGTTGATTTTTCATTTCATCTCATCTTTTGCATGGCTTTGCATTTCAGTATAATTCATAAATTCTTCCTCTATTGTAAATATTTACCTACTTTTTCCTGCTGATCATACGTGGCAGTGATCATTATCAAAAAAAGCAAGAAAAATACTGGAAATATTTGACCAATAAATACCACTATATGTAAAAAAGGTGAAAACCCTGGAGACTATATATTACCATGCTGCAGCAAAAACAAAATTCAGACATCTCCTCAGAAACTGTCCACTCCACACACACACACACACACACACACACACACACACACACACACACACACACACAGCCTCTTTCCCTTTTTTCTCTCCTCCCTTCTGGCTTCTCCATTTTGATTCTGTACTGGTCCTCTGAAATCTCACTGTGGAATCCATCTTGAGTGAGACAAAATGGTATTTCACTCCAGCCGCTGTGAGCTGCTGTAATTTTCTCTTCAAGCACCTCTATGCTCCTGCAATGCCTTTTAAGACGTCAGAGCTCAGTTATTGTGTTATGACAGAATGAAGTGCAGGCAGAGGGGACGCTACAGTAGGGAGGGGATTCAAAATGAGAGCTATTGTGTTGAATTGTATTGTATTGTATTTCTTCTTTTGCCAACCGCTCCCCTTTAATTCCTCCGCTTTGTCTTTAACTCACTCAGTACATCGGCATTTAGGAGTAATTCCTTTTCAAAAAAACAGTATGTCAAGTAAGAATTTATGCACAATGTCCTTTTAAACACTTCCTTCCATTCATTCACAGCCACAGCTACTGTAAAGTGAAAAAGTGCTCCACTCCACCAAACACACTTTATCTAATCATCCCCACTTTGCCAGAGACAGAATCTAATACGAACAGCAGGCTCTCACTCTCAGCAGGCTAAATAAGCCTCGACGTACAGATGAGCTAGTGTCACAGCATCCTCGCTGCCAACAGACGCTCCGAAGCACGATGTGATTTAAATGAGAGCCGAGCTGGTCACATCTTAGCTGACAATCTGCAACTCAGTATCTAGAATGAATTAGTGCTAAACTACCAATGTGTTTATCCCAATTGGTCATGCAAAATCTGTTTTTTTTTTTTTTGTTGTTCTTTTTTTGCATCTGAAGCTGCCCGAAAAAGAGAATTTTGTGCGTTAGAAATTATCTGCAGTTTTCACCAGAATCAATCTGAAAGATTGTTCAGACCATTGTTCAAAAAGCTTCAAACTACAGAAATTGAAAAACATGGTTATAACAACGTGGGATGTGATTAACCTATCAAACTGTTAATTTCTCTTAAATTTGCCCTGTGTACATTTCTAAAATTACTAAAATTATGTTCAGATTCAATGGTTTTCATCAAAATGCACTATTCTTAAGGTCTCAGAATGTTTGAAAAGTAGATTTTTGGATTGTTTGCATTCACGTTTGCTTCTTTACTGCCTTTGTTGCTGCATTGCTACATTTATGACCACATTGCCACCCAACTATTGTTAGTATAGTACCAATGGTCAAAAACTCCACTTCATACCTTTAATTTTCCTTAAATGAAATCAAAATGTGTCTACATGATAATCTCACATACATATTTGTCCGTGTAAAAAGTGCAATTCATCTTAGATAGATACCAATGCATTAGTGCAGATTGTGAATATGAAATTGATCCAAAACAATATAAAAGGCCCATTATCCAATACAAGATTATCTTACTATCACAAACGAATCACACTGATTAACAATATTACACAAGATATACTACACGATAGTATATGTGAGTTGGAACAGGTTAAAATGTTTAAAACAAAGACTAATCTCTTCTGTAAAGAGGGAGTCGGTGAATGAGTACTTATTGTTTAAAGAGGAAGGTGGGACTGGCTCTCAGTACACTGTGAGTCAGACAGTGAGGAGGGACCCACTTCTAGTCGGGTCAGCAGAGAGAGTGATGATAAATGGGCTTATGAATGTTCTACGTCTGTGTGGTAACTTCTCTGGCCCACTTTGACTCTCCGGAGTCAGTTCAGACATTAAATTGAAATTAAAAACAGATAGCTGTCTATCATGGGCTGTACAAAGTGCATCACCTATCCAATTATTTTACAGATTAAATATTACTTAAAATGGTCTTGGTGTGCTGTTAACATGGAAACAGAGCCTCTCTACATATTTTTTTCTTCATTAATTCAGCAGTGGTGGACCCTCACGGAGCGATACTACCATTTACAGTACAATCCTATACCACTACAAAAACATGAGAGAGGAAACACTGCAGTCACTGCTGTGGTGGTAATGTCGGAGGAGAGAATGTTGCATTCTCAAACTAATTTCTGCCTGTTCAGAGTCGGGGGTACGTTGCATCGCGAAACAGGGCACGGGGGGCCAGACATCAGATCACAGCTTTAATCTGAGTTGATTGAGGTCAGATTGCAGGACTGAACTCTCCAACGCAGAGCTCCTCAGGGCTGCACGGCTACATGCAGAGAAAATGAAATGAGTACTATGGCTCTTCTCCAGATCTAACCAAGAAATATCTATTGTTAATCTATCTGACTGTCTGTCTGTTTAGATTAGCATATACTTATGATCAACAGCAATACACAATCACACCGATGAAGAAGATACAGTATATCAAACAGTACTGAACCCCATGCCTGGTAGTGTACTGTAGGTGTCATGCTGTAACCACTGTGTTACTGCATATAGCAGACCACTAGGTGACTGCAGACACTGTGGCTCTCTACAGGATCCATTTAATTAACACAATGACTCTGAAATCAATAAAAGACATGCTAATGGTCAAACTACTGCAACACTCTTTAAATCAGTGCATACAACCTCCTCTGATGCCACAGCACAGTCGTGGAAAAGCAACATGATCCAAAAATGAAACCTGATTAAAAAAAAAAAAAAGAACTATATTATTGGTGAAATGAAAATACAGAGGAATTAATGTCAACCTTCAATGTCATATTTTGTCGTTACAGTTACTTTGCAATTATATGGCTCCTCTCTGTGCCAGAGTTCAAGTTATCAGTGGGTAATTTAGAGCACCTGTTAGGTAGGTTACTATGCATTTCGTGGCTGGAAGCAGAATTGTTACATATTGGTTTTGTAGATGTTGCTGATGACATGTGAGACATAACATGTATTAAGTTTAATTAAGTTTAAGAGATGTTGGCATATTTTGTTACCATTGGACAGAACCAGGTTAGCTGTTTCCCCCTGTTTCAAGTCTGTGTGCTAAGCTAAGCTAACCGGCTGCTTGTTGTAGCCTTGCATTACATCAGTGGTCCCCAAACTAAGGCCCGCGGGCCGGATACGGCCCGCCCCCACATTTGGCCCGGCCCCCTGAACTATTATTATTTATTTCATTAATAGTGTTATTATTTATTTCCTGACTTTTTTTCTGTGAAGAACCCGGAAAGGGTTATTTGGTTATGTGTGGCTTTCTGGAAAACAATAAATTTTTACGTTTAGGCACCCCTGCGATTGTCACACTTTTTCTGTTACAAACTGAACCCGGCCCCCCATCAGAGAAGGGAAAAGTTATGTGGCCCTCACAGGAAAAAGTTTGGGGACCCCTGCATTACATGGACAGACAGACGATCTTCACATCTCATTATCTGCCAGAAATCGAAAAGCATATTTCCCTGAATGTTGAAATATTCCTTTTAGTTCGTTAAATATTCCTTTTAATTCCTTAGAGTTGGACACAGACAAAGCTTATTGTGGACAATGATGTTTACATTTCTGTGTCTCACTTGTCTCATTACACCAGTGAAGTGTATAATGATGAGCTACAACTCCTGGTCAGAGGTGGAAGTACTTGGTAAGAGATTTTTGTCAAGCAGTGCACCAAGTTTTTCTTTGTTCTCGCACCTCTTTGTTTGCGTGCTTTGGATATTCATCATTGTTGTTAAGAAGGCAGTTTGTCATGTCTAAAATTGTTGTGGAATCATAATCATGAAAAATGTGTGCAGTGGGTTTGTCCTGAGGTATCACATAGCTTATGAGTTAGCAGTTAAAACATAAAGTTTATTTTATACGGCCATCGTCTGGCCAATGAACGCTTTATTGTACTGTGGACTGACCACTCAAAAAAAAAACTAAAAACACCTTCAAATTGTTTTGTGACAGAAAAGAAAAAACAATATGGGGATGACTATTACTAAACCAAATGAAAATGTAGATTAGCTTGAAATACTTAAGCTAATACTATTAAAATCAGGACAAATCCAAAAGCCTTCAGCACCTGTAAAAGTCACCTATAAAAATCTCTTTCTCTCAATGCACCTGCTGTGTGAATAGATTTTAGAAATACTCAGTAAATGACAGAGCTGCCATTGAAGCCTCAGTGAAGAAGGCATCCTTGGTTCAGTGAAAGTTTTGGCATCAGAGATGGAATGCTAAGAGACTCTCTGTCTCTTATTCAGCCTCAAAAACCTCTGTGTTCCTGTTTGGCTCATTCTACTTCCTCTCCTGCTTCTTCTCTCTCTCTACTGCTTGGTCTCCCTCTTTCTCCCCATCTCTGTCTCTCCCTCTGTGTCCTGAATGCTAAAACAGTGTTTGGCTGTGTCAGAACACTGCAATGAAATCCTGCAGTCTCAAACGCCCACATCCAGTAAACACCTACCTTTACCTAGGTGTTGACCCCAAAGCTATACATTTAGTTGCATACTATAAAATCCTTCTAGATATTTAAATTATTGCTAGTCATATAATAGATCAACTCCGGGAAAGCAGAAAAAAAAAACAACTAAATTAATCTTACAGCAATAAAAAATAGTTCTACAAGTTTGCTATGACATTAGAAATGTCTAAAAGTGGAAGATAAAAGGAAGTATGACATCAAATTGTCCACAATAAATTGCATCAATATGCAGGTATACTGTTAACTAATGATAAAGGGCTTCTTGTATGTAACGATATGCTGAGGCTTTTAGATTCTGGGATAGATATGTTATACTGTATGTGATTTTTCACTGTATCTTTAAAACACGCCTTTGTGTCATATGAGTATTCAAATCCCCAAATCTTCCCATTCAGTTATCTAATGTCTAAGAATGACTGGAGCATCAACAACAAGTGTGAATTTAAGTACAGTCATGTGTATTGTCATTGCTTTGCACCACTCCCTGGTGTTACAGCTACAACAAAACACCAATTGAGGCCATGAACCACTCACATTTGATCTGTTAAAATAACACTTAAATGCCATCCAGTTATTTCTTAAAAAAAAAAAAAAAAAAAGAAAGTATTTCTGAACAAGACACAGTTACAAAAAAGGCAGACGGAGTGAAATGCAGTGACTGGTAGTGTTATACCACCATTGTTTTAAATTAAAAATGTGTTTTCATTCACCATAAATAATTGATGCATTGTAATCCATGCAAAAAATGTCCAACTGCCATGAGATGAACAATTCATATTTAATAAACAACTGAACAAGTGAAAGATGTCATCTTAATAAGTCATGGGAACCCCACTATCTCGGAGCATTTGCTCTCTCTGGTCAGATTGCTACACTGCTGGAGATTCAGTAGACACAGAAGCATGTTATCATGCAAAATAAACATAGATTTACAGTAATAAATTCTGTGGTGCTTCAAAAAAAATATTTGATTAGTGGTTACATTTTCCTAGTTATTTCAATTAGAAGTTGAATTGATATATTTAGGGATGTTGAAAAACTGGCTTAGTCTTTATGAAAATTGTTAGTACATAAATACACTTTGAGGTGTAACAAATTGGATATTATTGCTAGAACTGTGTCATAATGTGGGACATTTCTGGAGCATTTTAAATATAGTTTTGTAAATACTGTCACACATCACTGAACACTGAAATTTATGACAGGAGTGTAAAATGAGGAATTATACTTATAGATGATAGCCCTGCAATGCATGTTGCCAATAACAACACTAGACTGTACATGGAGTCCACAGCCACAGGCTACATAGAGGTTTTCTATTGTTTCAGGGATATGAAACAAGAGTATGCTACAACGATGGAGCTAAAGGAAAAGCAGCACTGCACCTGTGTGAATAGAAGGTTTATGTCACAACGGGAGAGCAGCCTCCTACAAGGGCGCATGGAGAGAGGATTAATTTTACATTAATGTATAGTAGCTTGCTGAGCTTGGCTGCAGGCATGCACTCGCACACACACATCACAAAAACTGCTGAAAAGGAGAGTCAGGTCTCCAAGGTTAAAGAGTCTGGGGGTTGTTGATGTCTTTGATGAGGTTAGCAATCCAGTAATCTCTGCTGAAGCCCAGAGCCATTAAACAGCATGTTGCTAAGCAGGTCTGTGCATTAAAGAACATCAGGACAGCAGCATCATAACAACAACACAAGTTTAAGGCAGTTTTTCAGTCAGGGAGCAGGATAGACATGATGTTATCAGAGACAATAACCAAAGATCAAAACCAGGGAACTTTAGAGATGTTTTAAAGTTCAATGTAAAACAGCCAATATGTTTGACCTGCTTCCACATGTGTTTTTTTTCTCAAAAAACATGGTAAGAGTTGAGCAATCAACAGTGTGGCAGATGTGGTTGTTGAATAAATTTTACATGCACAATGGCGATGGAGATTTCATTTATTATTGATGATAATCCAGGGTTATGTACCATCCGACCAGTTGAGTGAGAAAGCAAGACAGAAAGAAAATCACGGATAGACAAACTCAGCAGGCACCAAGGTACAATAGCAAGTAGGTAGGCACATATAACACCATGCCAACTCCCACAGCTTCAGACACTGGTGAACTATTCCATGTGCTGCACAACCAGGTTGTCTTGTGTCCTGGTGGTTACATAAAATTACACAAATGTGTGTGTTTTGCTCCAATTTAAAGCCATCACTGACTTATCTTTTGTGGGACTGGAATTCCTGAAGGTCTTAGTTCATTTGTTGCTATATGTCAAAATCACAAGCTACTTATGGATGCTCATAAAAAGAAAGATTTAGATGATGAGCCAAGGATACTGTGAAATGGATGTCAGAAACAGTTCTCCAATTATAATTTCAAGTGAAACAGGCATGTTACAGTCACCTGTGTCCAAGTTGGCCCACTACCATCACTCTACTTATGTTGCTGAAAAACGCTTATGTGTCTATCTGACTGTTGAAAATAAAAGTCTAAAGCCAGGTGGAGATCCCAGCTCATGTTAAACCAACCATTATCCTCCTGCATCTGTGCTTTGTCCCTATCATTTTACAATGCAGATGTTTCCACAGCCAAATGGCCAGTAAACTACTCATTTACTTAGTGTTACTACATTACAGTATACTGTAATTTAAAAAAGCATCTCTCTTACCCACAGCAGGGGAAACTGTTATCAACTGTTGCACTCTGTGTATGACTCTATGTCTGGAAAATAATACTCACAGATGGATAGTAAAATGAGTAATTAAATCTAGCCTTCTATTTCCACCATGCTGGAGAGAGGATGTTGGCTTTGGGCTGCTCGGTTGCGTGTGCGTGCGTGTGCGTGTGTGTGCGTGTGTGTGTGTGCAACATGTGTAGCAGTCTGCCATCATAACCTAATTATTGCAGCAGCTTAACAACAGCAATTAGCACATTTCCATCAGACGACACTAATTTGTGAATTCCATTCCAGCACCATTCAGGACCAACACACTGAGAAAGAGAGAGAGACTTAATTCACTGTTGAGCTACTGGCAATGCTAAATCCATATCTATAGAGCTGTGAAAATTGCTTATGGTAATTGCAGTTATTGTAAAACTAGGCTGAAGCTTTAATGAAATTTCAAATTTTAATCATTTGTTTTTTGTATAGTCCACATTTACTGACTTCTCCCCCAGGGGGCCCTATGTTTCCCCATCTGACTTCCCAATAAACCGCCTCTCCCCAACAGCTCCCTAAGATAAATGAAATTCTTTCATCAAACAATGATTTTCCCTCACTCTGGGGGGGGGGGGGGGGGGGGGTCCTACTTTGGCACTATTTCTATCCTTAATTGTAAAGCTTTCTAGTGTTACATATTCTGATCGTAGATCTGACCAAGAAATGACCAAGATTATTTATAATCAATTAACAACAAATTTACAAATGTCCAAGTCAGAATGCAAGCAAATACATAGAACAGCAACTGGAACCTATCAAAAACAAGCTGTAAAAAATTATTACCTTTTAAAATTTTATGGCTTTTATTTACTTATATTAATAACTTTGTCTTTCTGCTGTTTGGTGCTGAACAACGATCATACAGTGCCTGCTGGAGCTGAAAACAACGAACTGTCAGAGTGAACAAAAACAGCAAAGTTGTGGGATGGAAAAACATAACAATGAGCTGAAAGACACTAAAACTTCTGTGGAGTGGAGGGGAACTGCAATCCACCAATATTCTCTGCAGATTCATCACTACCAGCAACCCCTTTGACCGTCTGATAAAATCTTCGGCACAGACAACATTTGCCATTTCGTAATTAATAACTGCAATTTAGTGCGGATACATCTCCATTCATCACCTCTACTTCCAGTTGTAGTTTTTGGTTAAAGAAAGTTAGAATTTTCCTCCATAATCCTGCATCACTGCTGCAGGATATAGCATCAGTGTGTCAGTCAAAAAATGTTAAGGTGGACGACTCCAGCAGTCTTTGTACATATAACTGCCTCAGAATAACATTCTCCCTCCCTTTTTCCTCATCCCCCTCATTTCCCCATCTCCCTGCCTCCCTCCACCCTGTACCCCCCCTCCCTTACTTCCTACGCAGAGATGCATGTTGAGTGATAGGCCTGTGGATGAGTCTGGACAGTGCGTCTGAGGCCCTGGTTTTTAATAGGGTTCTGTTCCCAGTAATTATGCTGACACAATTTGATCAGCGCGGGGCTAAGTATCTTCATCTGAGGGAGATCGGGGGGAATTAACGCTGATGTAATAAGTACAATTTGTCACTATTAAGACGGAGGTGTTGACAGGCGCTGGTGTTGTCAGGGCAACTGATGGCGCTCCCTTGCTACAGTATGTATTCTACTGCATCCGGCGAGCAGAGCTGTCAGGCCCCCTCAATAATCAATTCCTTGGGTTGCTCTGCACAGGCAAAAGCACACTATACTATGACATACTGATATACACACACACACACACACACACAAATCTAATAAAGACAGACTGCACCTAGATATGCTGCAGTGTTGCACACTGACATGCAAGCACAAACTATAAACACTCAAGGCAAATCCAGTTGATACAAAAAAACTTACACAAACAAGCACATGAGCAACAAACCACAATGAGAAAGGGGTTTTGTCCAGCAGCTATTGTACATTAGTGTCATGACTGAGAACTGCTGCCAACTGAGATGTGAACTAGTGGACACTCACAAACCTCAGTCTGAAGCACTCAGTGTCATTACATAAACTCTGCGAGGGTGCAGGGTAACAAGGGGTGAAAAAAATGCACTAATGAGACAGGACTTCAGGCCTCACTCGTTGCTGAGGAGACAACTAATGCCAAGATCTTGACCCTATAATCCATCTCTCTAAGCATTTTTCTGAAAGATATCCACATTAGCGATTTATACAAGATGTAGCTGTGCAGAGTAAGCCACCCTGCCTCAGGGAGATCTAAGCGTCTGACCACAATTATATTTTCAGTGTACTAATGTTTGATATACAGTAAGCATTTAAAGACTGTATGAAAACCTAAGCTGTGTGCTTCACAGTGAAGTGGTCATATTTTTCTCTGAGTTGGATGAGAGCCATTGTTTCTCTGTCCTTGTTGATTTAGGCCTATTACAATGTGTACATGTGCAATGTCATCTAACTAGAAGTTCAGTCCTAGTTGATCTGGTGACACCTCTGGTCACTGTAGCCAACAGCGAGTGTGTTTAATACTATAGGACCCCGAGTTCTGTCTGAAACGACACATGTATCGAGCACTGGGGGTAGCAGACGCACTTTGAGTAGTTAGCCAAATGCAAATGTAGCCGGTAGCCACAAATGCAACTGAAGAAGAGCAGCTCTCATAATGTGTTTAGAGTGCAGCCAGAGAAGAGAGACTTTTAATCGCATCAAGATATGTTTATTTATTCAAGTTACATTAATAGGGAAAACTAAATGAGACAGTCAACAATGAACTGATAATTGAATGTTATCTTCTATATCGTGAATCCTGAATTGGAAATGCAGACACCACCAGTAACATGAACTATTGTCATAAATAGTATCGAAAATGGAGTCTTAAGTCGTTAATGCTGTTGGTAACATTTGTGTATTTCCTATGATTGTCTGCAGTGAAGAATTATGACCTAGATGTATAAATAAATGAATGAATATCTTAGCCTAACACTTACAGTATTTTACTCATATTGGACAGTTGTTAGATATACACCATGCTTTTTCATCATTAGTATTCCCTCCTTGTAAAGTGTTGAGGCCTCTCTGCTCCAGACTTCACAAAAACATGTCCGTTAAGCCCACCTGTCTGCAAGAAGGGATTCAGTGTGCAGACATCTTGGTCTTTACAGATACACCCACACACACACACACACACACACATCGTCATACCCAGAGAGTCTGCCCCAAGCTACAGCAACACCACAATACCATCGATCTATTCACACACTCTGCTCAGATATCTCCTGTATCAAGCTGTGGGTCAATCGCCCGCAACACACAACACAATCTCTGACGCAATCTTCCATTATTTTTAAATCCACGTCAACAAAACACAGTACTGGAAAATAGCTTGAGTCTTCAGTGAGTAAGATGCTGTCCTGTGTCAGAGCTGTGGCATAATAGCTCGTGTGGATAAATTATGTATCCAAGTCACTGGTCATCACCAAGACAAACCAACACAGTCACATCTAAAGAACTGTCTGTAATGCAGTCTCTGTAACACAAGGAAGAGGTAAACAAAATAAAATTTTCAAGTTGTGGTGGGTTTACCCTCCTCTACATCTTTGCCCATGTGCCATAAAGTACAATAGAGAACGGATATAAATCCATCTATTGATTGTTTCACTGAGAAAAGACATGCTACCAAAAGTATTGACAGCATTTGTCATAAATTAAGCTGAGATTGGAGAACATAGTGTTATTGATGTCTGCCCTTTTAAAAGCCTTTGGAAAAGGTCAGCATATAAGCAATCACAGCAAACTAGCTGCAGTTCAAAACTGTGCTACAATCATTATATTATCTATTATTATATTATAATATACTGTATATTATAATATTTTCTAAACAGAAGTTGCATAGGCTAGTATGCAGTCTTATCAAAGTGAATGATACCACTCTGTGATGCCAATTATATTTCTAAATCATTATTGCTGAATGCAATAAAAAGATACAAAATGCCAAACATCTTTGCATCAATACTATTTCCTCTCCTGACTTTCCTGAGTAATCACAAGATGGAACAAGACGAATGATCCTGTAAAGAATCTGGGCAAAATCTCGTCCACATTACATGGCAACTTCAAATAACCCAAATAACTGCATGTCAGACTTCTGACATATATGGCCTCCAGCAAAATTATCGTGTCTATGCTTTGATATTAAGCAACAGCAGCAATGGTAAAATCCAGCTGTGCAGCCCTGTTGTTCTTTATGGGAAATTGCTCAATGAAGCACGTAAAAGGGTCAGAAACTTACTCAGGATTACACACTTGCCTCAGGCCCTCATTTACCTGAGAAAGCAGGTCACAGGGATGTTAGGGGTAGGGAAACATACAGGGAGTGATTATTAGTTTGTTTGTATGCAGGATTTAATACAAGTGTTTGCAGGCGGAGGGAGACAAGGAAGAAAGAGAGAAAGACCAAGTGAGAAAATGTGCAGAAAGGAAGACAAGGGCAGAAGTAGTGCTGCAGGAAACAGATGACATGCAATGTTCAGGATTTCACACCAGCAACACAACCTATAGCCTGAGGGATGTTAGGGTACTATGAGCATGATGCAGTCTGTACATCTTACACAGATACTGTATACACACTACACGCATGGAAGATGGAGCTAAGCAGCAGTTTTGTATCTCTAGCTATTGTCTAGCCTTCCTCACTGGATATGCTTCAAAACACTACAATGTTAATAAACAAAAGCATTTCTTGAACCTTTTACTTACTAGTTGATGTAAATCAGAGGGTGCACAGTACAAAAACTGAGCATAGTCCACTGCAGAAATATTAGAAAACAACCTGGTAAAACTTGCTATAGGTTCATACTGCACAATGTTAGATCAAGTCCACATGAATTTCTTTCTTTCTTCACAGGGACTGGACCTTCCCTCTCTCATAGTCTGTGATGTCTTATAAGACTGTTTAAGAACCTACAGATGACACCATCAGTAGTAGTATGTGACAACGAAATTGCATTTGAATCTACATTTAAATTTTTTATTTCACTGATAGCCGAGCTACATTTGCTAATTATGTCAGCTCTTCAGAAATGTAGATTTCATTAAAGGTCCATCCATAATAACTGTGTACTTTGAAATGTGGTAAAAGTATCTTGGTTAGCTTTGTCATCCAACCCTTATAATAACATAAAGGAATTCCTTCACTTCTAATATCATATCCTCCTTTACCACATCTCCTAGTCCTGCCCCATTCTCTTCTCCCTAGATTTTCAGGTTTGAAATATTGATGCAGTTTCTTTGTATACTTCAATAGACTTCATGGTGTCCATTTTGTTCACCAAACACGCTCAAACGCTCTGCCACTGCAATAATGGAGGGCTGTCTCTCTGCTCTCAGGCAGGCTCAAGTTTCCGTGAAAAGATGCAAATCGAAAAGGAGGAAAACAAAAACTTGTGAGATGCTGGAAGATCAAGCTCATGTGTATGTCTGTAGTGGAGAGGCAATCACCCCAGATACCCCCACTATACCCTTCTAGAGTAAACCTCAGGGTCTCACACACACACACACACACACATTATATGAACACGTACAACTAATGCTGCTTTTGTATGTCTGCCCTTTTTCCTTCAAGACCATTCACAATGATAATTAATGTTGCCCCGCTGCTCTGAAATATCCTTGATGAGGCCCTGCATTCCTCTGTGAAGGAGAAAAAAAGTCACTAAAGATTCCTGTCATGTCACGTTGTCATCTGAGGGTGACATAAAAGCCTGTGACGTCTGACATTAACCAAAGGTCGCATGTAGACTCTTTCCACAGCCGCCATGACTCTGAGCCTCAAAGCGATACACACCATCATCCAATAACACAGGCGGACGAGGAGGGTGAGGGTAGCCGAACAGGAAGTGATACACTCTGAGCCATGTGGATCTGTTTCTCGATTGGACAGTGTTGTGACATAATCGCCTCTGGCGGCTCAAATCTGGATCTGGATGCTGAGGGCTCATGATGATGAAAAATGTTCAGTTGTTTTATTTGACAAGGAGCTTGTTAGCATCAGAAAAACACACTCATTTGGGAACGTGACGAGGGAGCGATGGTGTAAACCGGTGACGATAGAGAGTGACGGCATGGACAGGAACTGTGCTATCTGGCTATGGGATCTGATAGGGCATCTGTTATTTTGGAGCTTCTCGTCTGTGACACACACACACACACACACACACACACACACACACACACACACACACACACACACACACACACAAACAGAGGCACGCACACATTTGCTTGATATGCTGTGATGTACAATTTTCAGGCGTCGTCTTGGCAGGCTTTTTCTATGTGTGTGTTTGTGTGTGTGTGAGTGTGCATGCTTAGAGCTCAGTCAGCACTTCCACAGTATGCTGTCCAGCTGATGTCAGGAGGGCAAGAGCTACTGTACCAACCGGCCAGGCAACCCCCATCCATGCAGCCCTGTGAAAGCTTTGGATCTATGGATCCATATGGGCTATTTCTTTCTGCTCTCTGTCTTGTCTCCTTTTTTTTGATATCAGTGCACATTATTTTCTTCTGTCTCTTTCTCTCTGTCTCCTAAATCTCTTATATCCCCCTCCTCTTTCATCACCTACCTCTCTTTGTCCTTTACTCTATTATTTTCTTATATACTTGTCATTCTTTCTGTGCCTTCCTCTCAGGCCTCTTGTGATTCTCTACCTACTTCTTCCCCTTTCCCTCTGTCTCTCTGCATCTGTCTCCATCGCTCGCTCCTGTCTCTCTGTGTGCATCCCTTCCTCCCTCCTTCCTCTCCTTCTCAAAGCGAACACTGCCTCTCCTTGTCCACAGTCAAAGACTCTCCTCTGTCCTCTATCCACCGTTTTGGAGAGTCACTGCAGGCCTGCCGCTCAGTATGCACAGTGGCCACGTGGCCCGACAATGGCTCATTTCAACCTCAATTTCCCCCGAAATGAATGGGAGCCCACCCCGGTGCACGCGGCATGCCTTTTAATTGGCCCAAGTTAGATTCAAACCATTAAACCACTGATGTCGACACATCTCCGCCGCGCCCATTGGCCTCTCCCCCACCACCACACCACCCCACCCTTATTCAGACACACACACACACACACACACACACACACACCCTCTTTCCCTCTCTGGCTGCCAGAACATAAACGTCTTATCTCTCGGCCCCAACCGAGCACAGACGCCATGAATATTCAGCAGCTTCCATCTCCGTTTCGGCAGACAACAGTAGGCGCGTGCATGCAATTGCTTGCACACACACACACACACACACACACACACACACACACACACACACACACACACACACACACACACACAAACACACATGCAGAGGAAAACACGCAAACACACACACACATACATACGTACACACAGACAGGGCCTTTCTCCTGCACCCACTGTTTTAAAACGGGCATTGTTTACGCTTTGCTGAGTTTAGCTCGTTTGTCTCTTTCCCCTCATTTGCTACAGTATGAGCAGAGTATATCTGAGAGATATTGATTAAAAGCCAAGGCAGAACCACCAGTGCAGTTCTCACAATGTGCAGATATTAGCCCATTCTGTGGACACCAAATCAACATTTTTCTTTTTATAATATCAATAAGACTTACCTGTATCCAGGAGAGGAAAGCATGAAACAGAAAGAGAGAGAGAGAGAGAAAGGTTTACATTTGTGCTCTGCAGTGTCAGAACACAACATGACCACGTAGAGCGTGTACTGTTTCTATGCTGGGTATAAAGGCATATTGATCATGTAATTTTCTGCTGAAAAACCTCATTATCATGTGCTCACCATCTATCAACACTGATGAAACTAAATGCAAAGGATGCAACCTTTGACACAGAGATCAACTGATCAAAAATCAGATTAACATAATTTGTTTCTTTCTTACTGCATCTGAAAACAAATATCATGAATAAATATTACAGGCTTAACCGAGACAAAAGGGTTAACAAAGACAAGTCCATTTAAGAAGAAAGGCCAGCCACAAATGTGTTTGAGGAATATTATCTGCTACTATCAGTCAGTCATTAAATAAAGACCAGATTAATCAGTGAGTGCCCGTGGCATCGGCTACAAAACCTCTAATCAGAGGCGAGGCTGGGAACCAGGTGTGTTTCATCTCTCTGTAACACAGCCTGAGCCCAGCCAAGAAGCCCAGCCCCGGCTCTACCCCAACACCCCCTTTGAAATATTTCACTCCAAATTCACAATAGCCCAATCCCCCAGTGGATGTTGTCAAAGATGAAAGAGGCAGCATGCACTGTTGCTCTGTCCGCACTGCTCTCTCTTTCTCTCGCTGCTCGTTCTCTCTGGAATAGAGGGAAAAAAGAAAGTGAATACTCAAGCAGCTCCTGCACTCTTCAACCATTTTACACTACCTGCTTTGATCTCCTTACAGCATGCCGCCGTCATAGTAACGAATCAAAATCTCAGTGTCTTTGTATTAGAAGCTCTTCTCCCTCTTTTACCTTAGTTTGACTCGCATGCATTTATTTGCTTGTCTAAACCATCCCTCCTCACTGTCTTTCTCCCTCTGTGTCTCTCTACCTCTCTCACCCTCCAGTTGCTAGGAGGGTTTTCCTCCTCGTTTAGCTCGTTAGTGTGTGGCGGTAGCCAGCAGGATCAATTACGGGGGAATGTGAGCTTGCGTCTCGATATCATTATCCAGCAAAAACTATATTAGTTCACTCTGAGGGGAACACATGGGCAGAAGACAGTCTGATTATTATACCAGCCTGCCAGCCAGCCAGCTACTGTTCCTGTTCTCTGGCAGCATCTGCTACTGATCTCTAGCCGGTACTGGTCTTGCACACTCCTCTATTATGTTCTGAGCTAGAGAGGATATCATGTTCACTTTGATCAGAATAAAAATCACTTTAACTGACAACCAAAGCACAGGAAAATTTCCTGGTGACATGGTGCAGCGCAATATTCAGAATTAAACTTCATGTCCACCAGTGTTTCAATTGGTGTTCCTGAAGAGTTACTGACACACGGGTTTCAAAGAAAACACAACCTTGCATACAGAGCAGAAGGACAGTACAAAGCTGAAGTACTGAGAACCATACACATATTCATATTCAGAGTAGCAGTCTATATGCAGTTAAAATCTGCAAGCCTGGAAACCTAATGTAAATCCTAAAATAAAGGGACTATAAGGGACTATAATAAAGGGAAAACAATGTTTTTTGGTGTACAGAGTGGATGAATGATGACTAAATGGACCTTTTGTCAACTGCTGTTTCCAGGCTCAAAGAGGAACTTTCAGTCTCAACTTTTAAAGCCAAAATGGGACAAGAGGCCCTTACAAATGATTTTGAATGAATGAAATTCAAGCATCCCCATTTCCATGAAAACTGGGCAACTCGACCTGCTCAGAAACAGCTACTAAGTCAACCTTGTGCTGAGATTGTTTTTGTCGTTTCCAAGGTAAAGAATGAATTTTCAATCTCAAATGCACATACTGTACCATACTTGTAATTGTAAGTTTACCCTAGAACGATGGTTCAGCATGTCAGTGTGTTATATTTTATTACAGACATGATGTCTTCAAAAATAGAGGCAGCTCTTTATACTGATTATACTGGTAATAATGGAGGTAAAACCCTGTTAATATCTTGGTGAAAACAATAAGAACACTGATATAACTAACTATAAATTTGCTGTAACAAATAAACCAATGATGAACAAATGAAGGTTAAAAGCATTCATGCATCATCTTCTGCAGAGTTGTTTTGATGATGATCTCTCCTCTGTCTGCTGTTTATCTCTGATGATTGTCCCCATCATTCCCCCTCTATCGTGTCTCTTTTTCTGTCTTCCTCCATCTCAGTAACTTACATCTGTTTCTCTTTTGTTCTGTGCTGCTTTCCTCATCTTCGCCTGCCCAAATCCCTTTTGTTTCAGTCTTCATCCCTCTCCTTCTCTGTCCCCATTTCAATCTCCATTTCTATTTATTTCTCTTCCTCGCACTCTTTTCTTCTCCCTCTCACCTCTCCCTCAGAGGGCAGACTTTACAGAATAATCCAGCCTCCTAGACAGCTGCACATCACCAGCTGTCTGAGAGAGCTGCATACTCTCTCTCTCTCCCATTCCTCTGTCTGCCTCCCTTCTTGCTTCCACGTTGAGCCTCACTCTGCCTCTCCCGGCTCATCTGAATACACAGAGTGGGCGCAGCCAGATGCAGCCCGTCACTGATGTCAGATTGTGACACAAATTACCTCTGTTTGATCGGTAATGGAAGCCATTTAGTGTCAACCAATGCTCCACTACTACACAAGGAGAAAAGGATTTTACTTCAGTCTTAACTATAATCCCATGGAAAGACCGAATGAGTCTTAATATACAGGCTTGTAGTGAGTATAGTATTCCTTAATGCATTGATATTATTGATTAGAAGGTAAAAAAGGAACCTGAAGAAAACAGCCAGATATAATACTATTTTCATTGTTCGCATAATTTGCATCAGCCTGTCTTCCCATCATATTAACTATATATTCATATGGTAAAACATACCATCAATTTTTATTTCAAAGTGGTTGCTTCCTTTGCTTCCATACAGTTTTTGTAACTTTGCAATAAAAAAAGATACTTATAGTGACTTTTCTAAGAAATGTGTGTGGAAATGATGAAACACTATAATTATAAACCTGCTGGTTAGTACTTTTTCTAATCAAACCAGGCAATAAACTAAATTTATCCATAAAAAACAGCATGGAGGACTCATTATCTCATTATCCCCTGGCTGTTGTTTCAACTTCACATTAATTTTTGTGTTGTGTTACTGTATACAGATAAATGAGTATTTTCTCTGCCCTAATTTACATATAAAAGGGAACAAAATATTAAAGCTACTGCAGGACTATTGAAATAAATTACATTTTATGCAAATGTCGACTATGATAATCAGGATTTTGATTGTAACTCATAGGATAGTTATGTCTATCACTGTTTTTAAAATTGTTGTTCAGATTGCTCAGATTTACGAAGTAAAAAGATGGGTTTTACCCTCCATCACATGTCCAGATGCTATGTGTGCTACACAGAAATACTGCTGACCCTGAGGTGTATTGTACAGCTGGCCTCATAATGCATTATTTAATGTTTGGAGATAATCCAGGTTACCAGTGAACAATGGGCAGTTGTTTCATGGGGTGGGATTAGAGAGGACCACATGGCCACCAACACACACAACAACTTCCACTACAAATGAATATAGAATAAAGGAAAATTTTCCCGCTAATGCAAAGCATTTATAACAGATTAACGCCCCATACATGTGTGTATAGTGTAAAGTGTAAATTCATTAATCCTTTGCATGGCATACTTTAGTTCCATGTTAGCAAAGTAAATTAAATGTAATCCAGGATAATTACTGCTGAGAAGCTACGTTGGTGCCTCCTCATTTAGATTTAAATTCTACATATTTGGGGTTTTACTGTTATAATTTTCTTAATCAAGCAACCTAAGAAGTTAAGTCCTAACATCACATTGTCAAAAGGCGAAAATGTCATCAGTGAATATTTAGCAAAACAAAGAACAAATATGAGAAAATTTCATGATTTAATAGTACAATTAGAGATATCATCCTGATGGAATATGTTAAGATGCAGAACAGCAAAAAGATGGACGATGGCTAGGAGTGATCTTCATAGCAACTGCACTTCCCAAATTCACTTTTATCCTCTCATAGCTGTCAGTCAAGGCTGTGTTTGCTCTCTGCCGGTATCACAAGGTTTTCGCATTTCTCATGTGTGTGGAGGGAGGACAGAAGAATGGGCAGGGGAGAGAGGGAGAGAGAGGAAGGGAGGGGGCATCACGAGGCAGAAAGGAGACCCTGGCTGGAATTTTAATGACAGAGTGGATGGGACTGGTGGGAGAAATCCCCACGCCACAAGGTCACGGTTTTCATTCGCCAAGGCATATTAATTAAAGGTTGCTTTCTGGGATGGTGTACATGAAGCAAGGTCACGTTACACTGGCTTGTTCCTGCCACAATGTCACACTCTGGGGTGAAAAGTGGTGTGACAGATTCAGGACTTTGTTGAAGTTTTAGTGTCACCAGGAAAACTTGTTAAAAGGCCACTCACGGTATTCCAGTTGTTCCAGTCCTATGCGATACTGGCTTTTTATTCATACTGATCTCATGAGATAAGTGTAGATTTTGACCATGCAGTCCCAGTAATAATTAACTATAATTATAATTAAACGGTCTTCAAAGCTGCAATGAGCAATATTCTTATATGAATAGATCAAATATGTTTGATACAAACCAAATGAACAAACCCATAATTAATTAATTATTAAGCATTTATTAGCATCTTTGAGCTCATTGTTTTGGTTTTACATGCTACAGCTTGTTGTGGTTCACTCACAGCGCTCCATCAATCTAATTTATAACACATCAAGCTCTGATAAACCCAGTGCACATTACCTGACCAGCACCAAAGAAAAGTTAATAATTACGTGGTGAACACAGTGGAGCATTTAGCAGCTCAAGAGCCACATATTTCCTTCAGGAGTTGACGGAGACCAAAACAGGACTCACGGCAGTGTGAATATTTGACTTACAATCATCATGTGGCTAAAAATATGACTTCAGATCAACGATAATGTTGTTCTGTGTCTGTGGTGTGTAAAGAAGGAGCTGTTTGCAAACAGGTTCCCCACAACAACTTGGTGCACCGTGACAAATGTCATTTGTGTGTCCAGCTTATTGTGCTTTATCCCCAAATCCAGACCAACACAAATTCTGTTATAAAAATGTGTATGCTTCTGTTACACTCAACATGAAAGTAGCTTGCACATCAGTCTAGTGCACATATCAATGATGTATCAAGTTGATGAAGGTGATTATTGTGTGTCAACACAGGACTATTCAAACAAAGTGCAACTGCGGTCTTTACCCCACAAATTTAAGATGATTGATGCTTAGATTGCCCCTGTCTGTCTGTCTGTCTGTCTGTCTGTCTGTCTGTCTGTCTGTCTCCAACCATTAACCATCACAGCTAAATGCCTAATACTAACCCTGACCAAAATCTAATTCTAACCCTAAGTCTAAATTCAAGTCTTAACCCTCAAAAGGCAGTCTCATGGGACCTCATGCGTCCCCATGGGTTGGTGTGTATTCAGGATAAAGTCCCCACCAGGATAAAAAAACAAGCACTCACACACACACACATACACACAGAGTGGAGATTAGTCACTTCTCACTGGGAAGTTAAACAGACAGTCAACCACTTAACCACCCTAATAGGGGTGATTTCCAGTGTAAGATTTCATTTAGCAACTGATGACAAGCCTCACGTAACTCCTCCCAAAAGAAATAAGGGAGATAGAGACATTGTTGCCACAGAGACTGGCAATGAGACACTCCAGGATTTGCATAGGGCTTAATTTGATCTACTTGAGATTGCAACTTCCTTCCACTTGATGTAATTAAACCGAGAGATGTGACTAATTAAGTTGACGGTGAGAAACGAGAGCACGGCAAAGGCAGCAGATGAAACTGCAGAGGCAGATGACAGTAAATATTGACAAGGGAAGTTGATTGGGAGTGAACAGTATCACAGGGTGAGGACTGTAAGGGTTGGCGCAATGTCAGGGTATTCATCATTCATCACGCAGATGATGTGAATGTGTATGCTGTGTTGTGTGTGTGCTGTCTGTGTTTATGTACTTCAGCGTGCATGTGCAAATTACTCTGTTGCTGGGGAGGTGACGAGAGACAAATGATTTTAACTCAGACAAATACACCCATGTGTCTGTAACATGAGGTTGTAAGATAAAATGTATTGTAGTGTGTGTAGGTGTGAAAACTGAGACAGGAATGTGATTATTGATTAAACAAATTTAACTACCACGTGTGGACTGACATAATTATTACATTTTACAAGCTTCATGCTACAATGTATTTTGACAGTGTAATGCAGGCAGCCAATGAAAATGTCAAAGAGCTTGGTCATGCACAGCTAAGCTGCTTTTGCATAACTTTTGATTTGATCTGCTGATCACAGGCACAGAAACATAGAGACTTTGGAGTAAACCCATGAAGTGCATCGTTTGCATGTCCTAGACTGTAGTCAGTGTCCCAGAGAACAAATAAGCTTGCTGCTGTTCTCTCGACTACAACAGTGCAACAATTCATTAAGAACAAGTTATACCAGCATTTAAAACTAAGAACTTTAAGAGAGAAATCATTCACTTTCATGGAATTTGTGAGATCAGCAGATTACTTTGTTAGGGTGAAGTAAATCCACACAAATCTTTTGCACTGAGCTACAGTGGAGAGTCTGAAACAGACGACGCTATCATAACCTATCACTATATAAACTGCTCCAGCACAGGGGCTAAAAGTTATGAGACAGGTGTTAGTAACGCTAATACACTAATCACCTGAGTAAACTGTGCCACATTAACTTACTGTCCCATTCGCAAACTATGTCAGTTAACATGTCAGCTAGCTGGGAGAGCATAGTGACTAACACTAGCATTTTTCAGGTGGGGAAGCCTGTTAGCAGTTAGCTCTGCAACTACAGAGGCTCACCTAATAGCTTTTTGAGTGCTCACTATGTCACTAAGCACTACCCATCTTGCGAGAATGCATGAATGAACTTTACTTTGCCACTTCCTGTTGTGACCAGGCTTGTAGAAAAAGAAACTAACCTGAACCCTTTCAAAGGCATTGTGCAGCAACACAGGTATTTTCACTTATCTTGGCTGATAATCAGAACCTCTGCTCAGGTTCAAGTTGGACAGAGCTACAAAGAATTTATGTGAAGCTATCACGTACCGTTAAGAATACTTTGGGTGTAAGTTGTCTTGTCCTGAAAAGTGGTCTAATCAGGCAATGCACGTGAAAACACCTTTGGGCGTGGGCCATGTGTCTGTAGGGCCTTTAAATGCTACTGAAACCCCAAACAATGTTCAGGTTAAATGTGAGACCATCAAACTGATTAAGAAACTCTGCTAATGACCGTCCCAGTGGGATGCTAGCTAATGACATAAACAATTAGTGCTCCACGTAAATGACTGAACTTGGGCTAATCACTAGTAACAACCAATTAAAAATCAATAAAAATGTATAGGTAGTGCTCAGTTAACCCTCACATGAAAACAGGTCACACATCTATTTGACAAGACTATGCACATAGCGCATGTATCCTTATACACCTTATATTTGTTCCCAGACGAGCACACACACACACACACACACACACACACACACACACACACACACACACACACACACACACACACAGTACGTATTCAAAGAAGAGCCTCTTACCTGTTGCACACACTCCAATCCAAGAGGCCTGCCTATTAACATTTGGCAGATGTGTTTTCCCAGATGAAATTCTCAGGTCTGAACCACTAAAGGTCTCCTGAAATGTTGAGGTGTATAATTGCCAATCTGTGTCGAGCCCAGGGGCCTCGTTCACTTCGTTTAGGACTTTTATGGTGCCGCAGCAGACGGAGAGACTTTAAAAGTACATGAAGGAACAGATGTTAACATCTTACTGATGGTCTGCTCTGCCTTGTTCTCTCTCTCTCTTTATATCTAAACACTGTATCTGTATTTGTTTATCAACCTTGATGTGAGACTGGGATTGCAGTTATTTTAATTTTGCTTCCATTAAGTGAATGCACATTTTCAGTCTCATGACATACACGTAGCCTACATTAGATAAAATCACTGAGTGTGATTTATTAGGTTTAAATGGAGCCACTCAGCAAAGCAGAACAGGCAGCACCCGTGCACACTTTTACCTTTAATTGAATTTTAATCTGTGTTTGCGGTAACAAATCATGCAGTGCAGGGTAATTATCTATTAACGATAATGTTATTGGATTTATATGGAAATGCCCCGGCAGGAAACTGAACTTGTGGCGTGGTCATGAGCACACAGTGTAATCAGCGGATGTGGCTGGCAGGGCAGTGGCTTTTGTTTCTAGAAGGATCCTGGGCAGTCGACAGAGAAGGTTTCTGGTGTGCAAAGAGCAGATACAAGACAATGGCAATTCTGCCTCCACGCTGCCTATTTTCCCTCTGATATATCTCTGCTTTTCTCTGTCTGCATCTCTCTTCCACCCCCTTGCTACTCTCTCTCTCTCTCTCTCTCTCTCTCTCTCTCTCTCTGTCCTCCAGTGGTCTCATTAGGGCGGGACTGTGAGGGGAAGGTGAGATGGTTACTGTGACAACAGCAGAGAATGACGGGCAGAATGGCAGAGAGCAGTGTGTGTGTTTGTGTCTATATGTATGTGCAGATGTGTATGTGTGTGATTACAAAAAGCTATTCCACAGTATTCATTATCATATGTGTATTGTACCATGTATATCCTTAAAGATGGCTGTTTTATGCAGATTTTCAGGGCACGATAAAGTCTTGGAAGTCAGCTGCAGCTCACTAGGGAATCTCACGTATTTTGTCTAAAAAATACAATGAAGCAGTTAAGATGATGCTCTTAATGTTTGCAGAAGAGAAGAGAAGAGAAGAGAAAAGACAACAGGACAGCACAGAGTGGCGCAGTATGGAGCACCACAGCAAACAACAAGGTACAAGAAAACAAAACATCATTGCATAATTGAGTAGGCCATCCATTAAAGTCCTTATCTATTTCAGGGGAATTAGGCACACAGAATCTGCTCAGTGTTCCACAGTGCCAGGAAATGATGGGCAGCACTGAGGGGCAGAGCTAAGATTAGACCAGAGTGATTGACAGGTTGATAGAGCCAACTGGAAGCCTGCCATTCCTCCTTTAAGATAGTCCTTACAGTAATGAAGCAGAGTGAACCAGCTCTACATGAGGGCATAAGCAGCCAAGGAGATAATGAGGAAGTTGAGGACATTCCGTGCAATCCTTCCTCTCTGTCTGTCTGACTCGCTCTCCGTCTTTGCCTCTTGCTCAGGGACAGGAAAAAAAGAAGAAGAAATGTCATTGCAGCTTCGAGTCTGTGACATCGACCTCTGACCTCGACAGGGTCTCTTCACTTGTGAAAACTCACACAGAAAAAACTAAAAGCAAAGAAAGAGGGTCCGCACAATCTTTAGAGGCCTGTGAGGAGTCGAAGAGACACAGCAAACAGCGCTGTGGGGAGCCTGCAGTGTGGATGCTGCCTCCTGTGGTGTGGACGACCTTTCCAACGCCACGTAGCTCTGCAAGACTCTGATAAGACCAGCTGGGAGGTGACAAAATGCCCTTGTGGTGGACACAATACACAGGGGTAAAACACACACAGGGGCAAACAGCTGGCCTAGAAATATAGTTTGACTGAGGTCAGTGGTTCAATTTCCGTTTCCGACAGCAGGGTGTATTCCAGGTCAGACTTGGCAACTAGAAGGTAGCTGGCATTAGATCTATGATGCCGTGCACCAATGCTGAGATGCTTTGAAGAAAAGCCCTAAGCCCCAAACATTCATAATGCGCTGCTAATGACCTTGTGTTACAGGTTTTCAAAGGAAAAACAGAGAAAGAGTGTGAACTGATCAATCATCAGTATGTCATCTATGTGTAAAAAAAGTCAAAGGAATTAAATAGTATGAGCATGTACAGTAAATCTGGATACATGCATACGTGAACTCAGCAGTAAAAAAAGAATTATGGTACTGACAGAACCTTAAAAAAAATGTAAATTAATGCATGAGAAATGAGAATCTGGATGTGATAAGATGGCCCCAAGGGACAGCCAAAAAGCATTTGGAGAACTTGCTAAAAAATGTCCTTTTCAACATTAATTAGCTTCATAGTATTCAACAAGAGTTGGAGAGTGAGAGGAGGAATATGGAAAATGAAAGATAAAAGGAAAAGATGAGAAGGCTGGTGTGCCTGAATTAAATGGAGCAGAATATGTAAAAGCACAGCTTGTGTGACACACTGACATGCTACACTTCATTTTAAGCTCTGCTGTTCTGGTTCAGATACCTCCTGTGAACCCACCTGCACCTACAAATATGTAGCATACGCATATGTGAACAGTATAACACACACACACACACACACACACACACACACACACACACACACACACACAGACCCTGTCTTTGGGCTATCTAAGGCACCTAAGGCACAGAGGTAGTAATAGGATGAGACTGAATGAATGTGGTCTGGCCACATTCGCTGACAGGACCACCAATACTAACATTGCTGGGTCCAGTCCAAAAGACCAAACATTAACACACAGACAGACACACACACAAACACACACACACACACACACACACACACACACACACACACACACACACACACAAACATGCCCAAATTAAAGCAGTAGTAATCTGATTATGTAGCAGCTGTCACAGACGGCCTGCATTGCCGTGGTTTATGAGTCACTACACACACACACACACACACACATAAATACATTCACACAGGCAATCACACACACACAAACGAACAGTGACCCTGTCAATCTGTATACACACTCACATATTCACATATACTAATCCAGCATTACCTCTATCAACTTATCTGCAATTGTTCTGCATTACCAATAGAAAGGTGATGCTGCCAGGTATAAGTATTTCAAATCACTGGTACACAATAGTTGCATGTGCATGAAAGTTTGTATGTCTCCCATTGGATGCTTTGGTTTCCTCCCATGAAGACATGCAGGTCACATGAATTGGAAACTTTAAAAGTCTATGCCAAGGCCAGAGCTTCAGGGAATGGAAGAATCATAGAGGTGAGGATTTAACAGATAATAATAATAATAATAATAATAATAATGATAATAAAAAATATTACAAATAAATAATAATAAAATGTTATAAAATAGCTGCTCTTTGTAATGAATTGTTTAACTCTAATGAATTCAGGTAAAAGCTCTTATAGCTTATGATGTCCATTTCAGGCATGAAGGATAGATGTAGATAGAGGAGAGGCAAAGAAAAAATATTCCAAGCCTGGATGCAAGTAAGAAATTGAATGTGCAAATCAGGTAGCAGCTCAATATCAGCGGCTTGTTCTGAATGCTCTCTACACTGATTGCACATTATAGACAAATGCAACAAGATAGATAGAACTTAGTCAATAAGGATGAAACAGGCTGGATGGTTGGTCTCGTCCATTTGAATACACACACACACACACACACACACACACACACACACAAACACACACACACACACACACACACACAAACACACACACACACATGTATGTCTATTTCTTCCCAGGTTTTTTTCATAACTTATCATTTCTTTCCATATCAGAGCTAATGGGAAAAAATGGAAATGTGCCTGTCAGTCAGAAAGTCGACGTGCTGATATCAGGAGCGAGGTTTCCCTTTCCACAGGGATGAAAATACATCCGCTGACAGATGAGTCAGGGCGACCATCACTTGGTCAGTCTGCAGACAGCAAGTCAATCAGTCATCAGAGAGTCAGGAATTTAGTGGGTCAGTCAGTTAATTAGTGAGTCAGTGAAACGGCCATGTGGCTTTGTTAGTTAGTAAGCCGGTCAGCCAGCCAGTTGGTAAGTCTCCACTTAAGTCAGTCATTTAGATGGCCAGCCAGACAGTCAATTAGAGTCAATATGTTAATCAGTGATTGCTGTCAACCAGCCAGTCAGCACGATAATGATGAACCACCAGTTCATGAAGGATAATGACAGTCAAGTCTCACACAGGCAGATGTTTCTTTATAGCTCGTTTTAGAATGTGACAACATGTGAAAATATTCAGCCCACTGCAACTGTCAACTGGGAATAAAGCTGGAAAGGCTGGCGATATTGGTGAAATAATCCTCTATTTCACCTATACAACACAGAACATTAACAGTGAAAGTATTGGGGGAGGGGGGGTCTGGGTTGACCCTCCATTAACACTGGAGATGAAAGTCACCATTTCCCTGCAAAACACCTGCTAGCCAGACTAACAGATCAAGAATTAGCAAGCAGCTGGAAACTGTTTGCTCCTGTCTAGTGTGAGTGTTTCCCATTACAGCAGGGGGGGATAGAACAGACTGCATAATGCCAAGGAAGAGGAAGAGAGAGAGAAGAGTGGCAATGTGAGGCCTCTCTGATCACATCCATGCTGCACATCAAAAATAAGAGGCAGAAAATGTTCACTTTCATCATCTGAGAGTCGTTTGCTGAGGGGAATTGCACTTTGTCGTTGTCTTTGACTGAGACAGGAAAATTGTGTCTGTAGTATGTGCTTGCGTGTGTGTCTGCATATGAGTGTTCATGAATGTAGGTGTGTGTGTGTGTGTGTGCCAGGGCTCCTGCGTGTGTGTGTGGTGTGTGATGTGTGTGTTTAAAGGGGGGGGGGGGGTCGCACTTACAAACAGAATGGCATATGGTGCCTTGCTTTTTGGCAATCACGAGTGACAAGTGAGCAGGGGAATCAACAGTGAACGCAGGCTGTGTTGAGGGGTTGGGGGTAGCAATGGGAGGGCTTTGCTTAATGATCTCATCTGTGTGTGTGTGTGTGTGTGTGTGTGTGTGTGTGTGTGTGTGTGTGTGTGTGTGTGTGTGTTCATGTCTATTTCCGCCTCTAGGCGATACAGTGCTGCTTTATGTAGATGAATGTGGAACAGGTCTCGCCGTTTAGCAGAGTTACATAAATACATTATAACAATACGGAGCAGGGCTTCAGCACAGAGCGGCTCTGAACGCAATGTCAACAGTTGCCTCAGGGCACGTTTTTCTTCCTTACTGCATTCAGATTGCAAGATGAAAATGTTTCACACAGTCCAACCAACCCTCAACCCCTCCACCTTCCACTGCCACCCTACCACACAAACACAGGCCCCATGAGGCAGCAGGCTGGGGCAATTGGGGAAATGTGCAATTTGCTGGCTGGTGTCTTCTGCTGACTAGACAACAATCATGTAATTTCACAGTTTACCTGATGGTCTGTGTGATAAAATGATTGTTTTCATGTTGTAAAATTCTTCCTCATATCGTCAGACATCAATTTTTTGGCATCTGATAAGCCTTCAAAATAATGGATCCATTATTCAAACTGGCCTTCCTGAATTACATTTCATCATCTCCCCCCTGCATTCTCAGGGCAACGCTGTTCAAGTTGAACACCCAGCAACAAGTTGCCTAGGAGAAAGCAAAGTCTGTTTAGCATTGGTCATCACTTCGCTCTGGCCCAGATGATGTGATGTTGACTATAGGCCCATGTATCACTTTCCAAGGAGACCTGTAGGTCATAAGGATTAACAAGTGGCGCTAACTAGCTAATCCTTACCACATACAGTAAGTACTGCAGCTAGTTAGAAACAAAACATGTAGCGTCTTACTATAGAGCTTACTGTAGCCAAATAGAGAGAGTCCTTGCCTGACCACACATCTGGATGGGAGGTGTGGTGAGCAGTGACCAGCACTGAAAACAGCCATCTCCTAAGAAGAAAGAAAAAGACTAGACAAGCACCAAAACGCTGGATTCGTGAGGTTCTTTTCTGCCAAACAAAGACTTCTTTAGATCTCCGGGAATTGTATTAACTTGTTAAAAAAAGTAGGGGACCTTTAATTCAGATTAGGCTGGAATATAACCCTCTGTTCAGTCCAGCAGGGCTCAGAGTAATGTAGAGAGAATTATATTAGCTAGCGTTAGCAGAATGACAGCTATTGTGGATCTTGATGTGCATGGCCGCCATGCTGATTGCTGCCTCACTTTACATGGCCCTGGCCTCCTGAATAATAGGTGACTATTTTTAGAACAGGGGGTGTGGGTGGGGTGTGGTTGTGGGTGGGGGGTTGAGGGGCTAAGAAGAATAGGGATGAATCAGAGAGGGAGAAAAGGAGGTGAGAGAGAAAGGGAGATTGCATTGACAATCGTGCAACGCTGAAGTAGCAGAGGGAAGACAGGAAAATGTTATGGGCAACCAAGCAACTAATAAGCTTGAACCTCAGCACTCTGCATAATGCGACAGCTCATTACCGCCCAATTAGGCATTACAATGCCTTGCTTACTGAGGTTTATTGATGCAAATCAACCAGGAAAAGATACCCTGGTGCCAAAAAACAGGAGGTGAAATTGGATGAGAATTTGTCGAAAGTACAGACTCTGTGGCAGTTCAATCAATTTACAAAGTCTCTGTGGGGGAGGTTATTCGAATTAGTATGTGATTCTGACAATATGGTGCTGATTTTTTTTTCATCCTCTCATTATCAAGAAGCTGAGGTTTCCTCTGATGATATTATGGTGACCCTTTTTACAGCATAAGGCCACACGCTCTGTTTCCAGTGATGTCATTAATTTCACCATCTGTCTGATACTCATCTACTTGGCGTGCCACATCCTCCAACTCTTCCTTCATCCTCAGTGCAGATCACACACATGATCATTCAAACATGCACACAGAAAATCTCCCATCACAGTTACAAATCATCTCAAATCAACTCACTCCCTCTCTGACACACACTCATAGATGCACACACATTCCTAACAACACACACTTGGCCTAATGTTCCCTCCTGCAGACCTGCAGACAGCCACCAGGACACTTTAATTTCTTTATTTTCTTCTGGACTTCTAATTCCCCTCCTCCCATATGCTGCCTACATGGATTATCACATGCTACTAAACTCAGTCTGGATCAGGCCCGAGGTAATTACTTTAAATACATAATACTGTGTGTGTGTGTGTGTGTGTGTGTGTGTGTGTGTGTGTGTGTGTGTGTGTCTGCTGCTGACAGAGCGTGGTCCACTGCATTGATGTTTAAATGAGTCAACATTACTGTGTATATGATAAATATACACAATTGTGCAGGTTAGATCCGCTAACAATAAAAACATTCATTTCCTGTTACCACCCTGTTTTGTTTGACTGTCAAACATAGTAAAAAAAAACCTATTAAAATTTAGACGGTCCTAGCAATTAGTAAAGCTATTACAGTTGCTGTGAGGGTAACCACACATATGCAAACACAGACACACACAAGAGTCCATGTGCAGATGTTTACTCGCAACTATTGTACATACACTGTATTTATTCACCAGCCAGGAAAAGCATCTAGCTAAAAACCGTGTGATGTGAAACATTTAATAGAATAGCTACTAAGGAAGAGTGAAAATATCAACATGAAGATATTTGTTAGTAACATAATTTATAATGTTATAACTTTTGGAAAATATTTTTCATACTTTTTGATCGATGAGAAACACTTAAGGTTGTTTAGGTATGCTGATGACATGGTCTTAGTTGATCCGAAGTAGACAACCTTTGCTGAAGCTGCCTCTCTGATCCACACCACAGCCTTTCAAACATGGTGTCACCTTAGCCAACTACAAATCAATGTGGCCAAGACAAAAGAATTAATTAACCTCACAAAACAAGATCTGAAAACAGACTCAGTTTCACCGGATTTAAATACTACTCATACTAATATTTAAATACTTTGGTACAGTTCTGGACTTCCAGTTGAGCTTCTCTGAAGATATAGAGTATATTTTCAAAAGATGCTCACAGCAACTTTATCTTCTTAGAAAGCTCAGTGACCTCAGTGTTAGTCAGCAGATTTTGGAACTGGTGTGCAGACTATATGAGGGTGTTGTAACTTTTCACCATCCATCCTGGTATGGTCACCTGAACTGTAGCTTGAATGAACTTTCTAGGATTGTGTCAATGGCAAGCAAAACAGTTGGTAAACCCCGAAAGCCTTTGACTCAAATTTTTACAGAAACGACAAAGAAGAAGGGCTCTGTCTCCTTTGGAAAGTACCGTCCTACCTACAGCAAGTAGCAGAGTTTTGGACTGAGCAGCTTTCTAAAGTAACTTGACTGCAGACGACTTCCATTAATGACTAAGGATAAAATGTTACAAAGATGGACTTGACACAGTATGTCAGCCACATCTAAATCATGGACATATGTTTAAAAAATGCAAACAGACTTCCCATTGATCGCTAGGACAATTTGAGTCAGGCTGAAGCCCTGCGTTTAAAAGCCAAAACAATACCGTAAAAATAAGCAACCTATGTTTGAGAACAATCCGAAACTCCAAGTTCATAATTGCCATGAAATCCTACTGTGGCTGTTGTACTAAAAGTAATAATGAAATACAATCAGCTAATAAACAGGTTATAACGGTACACCATACTTTATGCCACCACCATTGACCTTGTTCTCACTGCAGGTCAGCCATAGATCTGGGGGGACAAACACAAAATGAAGAATGTTTTGTTCTGATTAAATTTTGTTTTTACTATTGTTATTGTTTTAGTTTTTACTGACATGCCGTCAAACCATATCTGACGGGCATTATACTCAATATAGTATTTCAGCTGTAAAAGCTGTTGACATCAGTACTAGGAGAACACTGGGTTTTCCACTAATGATGCAACTATTGTAATCTCATCTCTAACAAAGTTTTAGGCACCATGCCTGAAAAATTATAGAATAAGGTTTCAAAAATAATATTAACTACGCTGTAACAGACACAGCCCTCAACTATTTGTTCACGTAAACATACAGTATGTACGGCGTCTCAATGTGTTAAAACTGTGTTAAATCATGTAACACCACTGTGTTCACACTCAAATAAAGCTCATACAATATGTATTTCTCAATATCTACTGTGTGGTAGATTGCTTTAATATTGCCAGCAATTATAGCCACATCCAACAATGAGGTGTTTACATCAGCCCCTTTTTAAATTAAGAAACTGTGCATCAGGTTTAGTTTGTTCATGTTGCTCCCTGCTGATGTGTGGCCTCAAAACCAATTGCAGCTGTTTGCATTTAAATAATTTAACAGGCCAATTACTGTAGTCATATATCCGGGAGTGTAATATTTAAAATGATAGATCACATTCAGTCGTACTAAAGGAAGCTGTGGAGGGATCTGACTTTCTTTACCACATCATTTTGAGAGAAGAAACAAAGCAGGGAAAAGACCAGTCTCCATTTTGTTTCTTTCCCAAGGACACAGAGGAAGGAAGACACTTGCACAGAATTTCTGCCCAAATATGTCCAATTCAATGAGAGATATTGCCAATCAGTCAGACACACACATACATGCACGCGCGCACAAACACACACACACACACATACACACACACACACACACACACACACACACACACACACACACACACACACACACACACACACACATACACACAGTGCACAGGCAGTAATAAACACTGACATTCAATATACACATAAAAAAAAAGAGCACACACACCCTCAGCCTGGGTCGAGCTAATATTCACGCGTGTCAGGTGGAACGGTCCATTCAGGGTGAGAACAGAGGGGTGCTAGTGTGCAACCAGGTCTAGTCTGGTTGATTTTAATGGACCAGTGGTGTAGTCCGATAAAGGGCAGCCATCTATCTGCACCCACCCAGTCAACTCTGACACTGTTTCCAAGGAAACGCCACCCGCGGGAGCTAGAAAGGGAGGGTGGGACCTTGAGGGAGCATATTCTCCTGTGCTGTCAGAGTGCCAGGAGGAAGGAGAACAGGGATGGAGTGACAGAAGGGTGGAGGAGTGGAGGGAGAAGGGAAGGAGAGACAGAATGGGGGATGGGGGATAGAGAGGAAGGGTGCACCAGGCGCCTCACAGGGGTTAACTTTAATCAGACATGACACACACGCACCCCAGGAAAAAAGAGTGACAAATGCAACTAGAATCACACACTCGCATAGATACACTTTCACAGGGAGAGAGGGGCTGTCACACACATACTGTATGCACAAATGACATACAGCAGACACACTGTGTGCAGATGTGTGTGTGCATGCGTATGTGCGGGCAGGCATCATTTCCCTGCATACGGGTAATGCAGAACCCTTTGCAAAATGTGCAGCAAATACAAAAAAATGACACATCATATTTCATTTTCAGATCGTTTTCTTATGCTTTTCTCCAGACTGGTGGAGAGACAGAAAAGCCACTGATGCAAACGGCTGCGATAGAGTCGCCTTCCCATTGCCAGGCCCACTGCATCATCATCCAGAGACCAGATCACACTGTCACCTCTAATAATGTCACACATTAACAACTTCATCATTCATCATATGGGCTGTGTCAGGTATTTGTTCAGCTTGATTCATTCATATGCAGAGTATACTACTCCTGAAGCTTTAAAAAACACACAGAGACAGTACATAAAATGAGAGCTCCAATGTTTCTGTTTGTGATCTACAGTATGTGTGTTAACTAGGACTGAGTATAAAACCTCAGTATGTTTTGGTACAGACCAAAATGTGTCAGTAACACAATATCAGTAGTAGTACTGGGAGTTGGCACTGAATGTCTAGATACATTCATAATATTGTTTAGTTTTACTTTGATTTCATTTTTTTGGGAAATTTTAGAGGTTTGAGTTCTGTTCTATAAGCAGGTTTGTAGAAAATTTAAAAAACGACAACAAAAATTGTGATAGCGTTACAGAAACTCGTGCACTGTATCTGTACTAGTATAAAAAATGTAATACCCAGGCTAGTGTAAACAACTTAAAACCCTTGAAAAGTGATATGCTGGGACATGCTGTATCTTCTCTAATGTAATTTTTTTTCTAGTGGTACATAATATGAACTTTGTTGCTTCTCCCTATAAGGGTTCAAACAATAAATTGGCCAGGCTGATATATTGCCAATATCATCAGCTTATCACAGAAAAACTTCAGTACCACAACACCAAAGACATGAGGTAATTTATAAACAGTGATGCCATAGTTTGCTGACCTGAGTACTGACACGTTTATTTTTCAACTGTGACAGTTCTTTAAAAAACAAAACAAAATTGAGTCCCTATCAAATAAAGAAATATCATGTATGCTTCAAAACCACTGCATCAATCATTCACTCCTTCAGCCATAACTAAGATATTGATAAGTTATATACACGTCATCCTGGTGCCATTGAGGGTTAAACTTTCTCTAACTGGCTGCCAGTCATTAGCAGTCTCAAGTAATGCTATGTCTAACATTATACATTTGTTCAACTTTTGCCTGAAGAAATATGTCACCATAACTAACAAATACAATATATAAAAATTGTAGATTTAGTAAATCAACAATCTGTTTAAGTTAAACTTGGGGGGAAAGAAATGACTAATGATGACAATTTATCCTTTGAGTTGAGCATCTCCTGATCACATGCACTTATACTTTATATTCTGTAGTACACTCCACTGCCATATAAACATACCATTTTAAAGTCATTATCACCGTTATTACAAATCCTCACTACATAAAAACCAGTCTACACAGCACTAAACTACATTGAACTACACCGGCCCGCAGCCGCTAGCACCAATTAGAAGGTGTAATCTCTGCACATCTATCTGCCAGGAGGCCTGGGCACAAACGCTGAGCAAAGAGAGAGAGGGAGAGAGCAGAGGAGAAAATAACCATTATTATTAGCAGACAGGGCTGTCTGCACTGGAGGCCTGATCACCTTCTTTACACACACACACACACAGCTCAGACTCTCTGGGCTTTGTACAATCAAATGACACACACACACACACACACACCTCCTATTTGCCTTGTAATTTTGACTTTATACGGACAGTTAGGAGCACCACTGCTTTTGTTGTGCAGTCTGTCGCCGTACTGTAATTGGGAAGTTGTAAAAGCGAAGGATTTCTCATCCATCTCTGTCCTAATGCTGTCATCCTCCTTCTGCCTGGTTGCTGATTACAGTCTGTGTAGTGTCTAGCTGTGTAACACTGACTTAATGTTATTTTGCTTGAGCAGAGCCATTGCAGCGACCCAGATGTCCATATACTATAATCTAATCTAGGATGATTCTGGCTCTGGATTGGCTAATCCAACACCACTCTTCCTAATCTGACGTCTAATAGACAACATCTGGACAAGACAACATAGAAAATACGGCCCAGAGACAATCTGATTGACTTGTTTGGGAACAGTAATCTTGTCTGTACAGTTACTTTGTTCATGTAAGCATCGATGTATCTGCATGTTTACCACAAAAAAAGACGGCTAAATCTCATTTTTATTCTGAGACAAAGCCGACAAGGACCCACTACAGGGACGGTCTGGCATTTAGTGTTTTGAGCGAATTATTTCACTAAAGCTTAATGCTGTGATTTTGTTGCACCTTTATATAATATTAACATACCAGTTGAATACGTTTATGCTTTAGAAGTAAATAATTAAATTGTAAATAATGAAATAGTTAATAAATAGTTAAAAGACACTCCTCATGTGCACCTCTTCTTTTGCCACAAAGCATGTGTCTCACTGCATTCACACCTCTACCTAAAAAGAAATGAATAAGTACAGAGTCTATTTCTGCTGGTGTCAACACGTTCCTTTGAGTGTATAATGGATCAAATCATCAATAATCAATTAAATGTGTCACCCAGTAGAGTCAGCTCCCCTCATTTCAACGGCTCTTTTTCCTTCAGTCCACTCTGGAGGTGTTATACGACCCCTGAGTAGATGCTCCCTGCCTTTTTCAAGCTGCAGAAGACCTTCTCAAAGAGCATAGCAACAGACCCTGTAAAAATAGGATTGGTTTCTCTGAAGCTGACTCGACGCCACAGATACAGCACACACACTTCACTTCATTGATTATGCGCCCAAGCCCCTCAGAGCCCAGCTTTACAAGAGATGTCTTCCACTCTTTGCCTTGCTCACTCTCCTTATAGCTCCCATTTTCACCCTCTCGCTCAGATTTGGAGCCATTTACCTCACAATCACATCAATATTTTAGACCTCCTGGATGTGGAGACTTCCCCTTTTTTTTCCATTTCTATTGTTTCCACAGCATAATGAAATGTTAATGTTATGTGGGCATGAGGGACATGCTGTAAACATAGGCCAAAGACAACCACGGCAGCCATGTTGTAAAAGTGAAGAAAACTAAGGCCATCTGCATGGGTGAATCCTGTCTTTGAGCAAAAAACGTTGAGACTTCAAATGGACAATTTGTTATTAGTTACAGTAAGGACAACTGCAATTACAGTTACTGGCTGAGAAAATTTGGAAGTAACAGTGTTTGACTTAAACAACAAATCCCATGAAAACACTGAAACCTGATGTTTCTTATTCTTCTGTGCCATGAAGCTCAATTTTTGTCCAAAAACTATTTAAAGTCACTCCCACATAACCGCCCTGCTGCTGTAAATACTAGTACACTAGTGCAACAAACTAGTTGTGTTATTCCACCGAATATAGTCCCCAACAAAATAACTATTTGCTACTGTTTGCTAAAATGTTATTACATTATTTAGCCTTTAAAAATAAGAAATGAACAAAATTATATATTTGCAACCAGTTTTAAAAATTTATATCTTCTGTAGGAACAAATGGCTTGAGGCCTAGGCAGAGTCAGAGTCAGTCAAAGTCAGAATACACTGCAAGATGGACTTGAATTCATTTTTAAATATCTAGGCCTTCCTGTTCTTAAACTCTTCCACTTTAGGTAAAAGTGTGGCACTTATCATTTTACTTTCACCTCCTGTTACTAATATGTTGTTTATTCGTTATTATGTTGAGTTTTTAGGAATGTGATGGATCTAAATTTTGAACTGTAGATATATGTGAATATTTCATACTTGAAATTGTTTTATTACATTCTTTGGACTTGGGGACATGACAACTCAGTGTACTATACGATATGGGGTCCACACACCGTAGTATGCTGGTATTTCACGCTAGCTTTCAGCAGCTATCTATTACCATCCGATAACACATTGAGAGAAGTATAAAATGCAGGCGCCAGGGCAGAGGAGGCTGAGCAAACAAACACACTGAGAGGTGGGGAGAGAAAGGACAGATGTATTGAAAGCCGTTGAGTGATGTGTTTTCTCTTTATTGCAGTGCACACTGTTGGCTGAGGGAGAAGGAAAGAAGGATATGCAGCTGAGAGAGAGGGAGAGGGAGAGAGAGAGGGAGAGAGAGAGGGAGAGAGAGAGGGAGAGTGGGAGGGAGGTGTTTCAGGAAGAATAAAATCCTTTCATATGGGTGTCAAGCAAAACAAGGCCAGACTGCACTGCACATATGGAAATGTGACACACAAAGTATGGCCATGAGAATACCTATAGTGCATTTCTCAGTAAAGGCTTTTCTGAGAAATTAAATTCTCTTTCAATCGTTCAGCAACAAATCTTTAATTCAAAATTTGATGGTAAAAAAAAAAATCGAAAAGTAAATCAGGGCTGATCTCTGATTTCAGAGTAGCTCAAATGCTTGAGTTATTTTTGGACAGACCAAATTTTCCAAACAGTATGTTCTCATTAATGGCTTCTCACCACATCTATTTGGGCATGATTTTAAAGAACTCAGATTATGGGTTATCCTGGATTATGCAAAGGACCCTGTGCACAAACACTTATCAGTTTCATTTCTTTGTCCTCCCAATGATATTCATGCCAAATCCCACAGCGCCGTATCTTTGCTCACAGCTGGCAAGTGTAACTAAAGGATTATGCAAGCAGCTTCTACAAGCAAATAGATTTCTCCCTACTTCAGAGGAAACTGCTAGTTATGCAGCGCCTATCTGTCCGCCAGGCATGCACAAAAACATGTCTCCCATTTTCTTTTTTTTTCTCACTTGTTTCAACAGTGCATTTCAGAGGGAGATGGAGAGGAAAGAGGAGAACGAGAAACAGGAGAGTAAACAAAGCAAGTACCAGCAGGTCTCACACATTTATACTGTACGCAATGTATAGGCTCAGCCAGTCTGCATCATCCACCTGAATGCAGAGGTGGTAACAGCTGTACAGTATGTCTGCACCTCTGCATTCAGGTGTTTGTTTTATTGGAAAATGGCTGCTGAAACAAGAGGATGGCTGAACTTCATCTGAACTGGATTTACATTAAAGCACATGATTAGACAGGGCGCTCCCACCAGCTAACCAATTAGCATGCAAGAACACCATTGGACAAAGACAGATTATCCACTTAGCGTCCATGAATGAGCCTTAGTTTATGACTGATACCTCAAAGCAACAGTGCCGTGGGAAATATGTGAGGTGAAGCTCCAACTACTGCCTGCATATAAATATTTCTGAAGGTTTCTTTCCTATATATGGTCCAGGTCAAGCATAGCCTATGATGGCGCTTTCTGATTCTCTGTGCGGCCTCCTCACTGGCCCTGAGGGAGATGTGTATTAATTAGCATTGATCTGGAGCAAGAAAACACAGAGCAGATTGGGACGGGTCCAAGGCTATCACAGATACAGGAGCTTACTTGAAATACAGCATAGAATACATTTACATTTTACATTTTAGGCAGCTAACTGACATCCCGATCCAAAGCAATGCACCACAAGTGCAACAGTAGAACAATATCCACGTAAAAATATCCACTCGGGTTTTTACGCAGTCTTAAAAACAACGACATGTTGCAATATTTGCTTTACAAACGAAGAATTATTTTAATTTCTCAAATATTCCAAATATTCTAGTTCCATCTTGATATCAACAAGTATATTTTAGTGTCTTTTAATACAAAACTTTTTCTGTCTCTCTCAGATATTCCTTAGTCCTTTGTTTCTAATCTACTGTACATTACTAAGGGTCATAGTGCTGATCTAGGCTCTCTCACCTGGATCCTTTTGACCATTTTTTTCTGTAATGACCTGAAAGCCATAATGTAAATGTTTCTAGATCAGCAGACCCAAGATGCATTCCATCTCTTCTTGCTGAGCAGGCAAGGCCTCTTTGAGCCATTAGGCTCCAAACAGCTGTGAATGCCTTGTTATGTGCACAGCAGTGTATCACTGGAGTCAGAGAGAGAGAGAGAGAGAGAGAGAGCTGGTAATATCTAATTCAGATAAAAATAAAAAAAAAGACATCTTTGTATGTGCAGCAAACTCAATTTAGGATTATTCTAGCCTTCTTGTCCTCTCTTCCTTTCTCTGTCTCTGTGTCAGCCAGGAGGCCTCATTTAAAATCTGTTCTTCTGCACACATTTTGTGCTTACGATCAAATCCCTGCAAAAGTTGTGACACAGCGCTTTTTCATTGATTATCTCCAAACTTCTGCAATACAGTTTTATTAAAACTAAAACACATTTCTGCCGTATCATTATCCTTGATCTGATAAGCTCTGTCTGTGACTTCTGAAAAGATCATGTGCCTAAGAACATTTTTCAGATCCTGAACTAAATATTGTCAAACCCTCCCTTATTATGCTGTACATTTGCTCATTTAGATTCGCCTTGTGCTGAGGCAATATGTGCATGGCACTTTATGAGAGTGTGGTAGTTTCACGTGATTCAGCAGATCTTGTGCTGTGATAATCATTCTGGGACAACAGCAGCATTTTATTTTGTGACAGCAATGATTTTTTTTTTTGTATATGGCCAAAACTGTAATGCACTCACTAACACTGTAGATATAGTAATAAATCACAAGCACCATAAAACAACAGGAGCATATTATCTTCTCTTAAATTATAGTAAACTGGATATCTTTGGGTTTTGCATGGTTGGTTTGATGAAACAACATTTGAATATGTCTCTCTGGGCTTTGGCCTATTATATAGACCAAACAATTAATTTATTGATTGTGAAAATAACAGATTTATTTGAAAATTTAAAAAAATCCTTGAATGAGAAAAACAAAGCTACTGTTCCAATAATCAAACCATAATTTTCAGCCAGATTGGTTGGATAAACATAACTTTATGTTGGCAATCAACATGCAAAGCCCATTTGAGGTACACATGAAGGTCTGCTGTGCTTTTTGATTTGGCTAGTTGGTGAAACTGCTTAATACTATCTCAGCCAACTGCAGAAAAGTCCAAGAAGAATCTCATCGACACCACATTTCCATTGTTAAGAGAAAATAGACAGAGGAAGGAAAGGAGAGAAAGAAAGAGAAATGGAGAGTTTGGCTGGGAGAACCAGACAACAATTACACTTGCCCTAGGAGGCCGAGGGAACCTGACCACGTTGCTATGGAAACTCAAGTACAGCAGAAAGTAACAGGAAAATCAATTCAGATTGAGCTTATCTCTCCCTCTCTATCTCTCCCTTCTCATTTCACAAGGGCTACAAAGCACATTTCCATTCTGAATCACATTTTAACTATTGCCGGGCTGATGCAGCAATAATCAGAACAAACACAGTGATTTTTCTTTTCATTCGAAATTAAATGACAGATGTGGATTATAGTTACCAGAAAAAAACGTCTTCAAACGCGCAACTCTGAAACCATATGAAAGAAAGATGCAGGCATGAATGTGCTACGACACAAACACAAATCACCCTCTGTCTCGGGCACACCATTCATCCGTGCTCTTTCTTTCCTTTCTCTCCACCCTCTTCACTCGTTCCCTCAGAGGGGCAACAGCAGCTGTATGCAGGTGATAAGCGTGTGTGGCGATGGGCGCTCGGCTCTGATTGGCTTGCTCAACTCCTACGCTGATTTGAAGATTGCATGCTGCGTCTGTCAAAAAGGCCACTATGCTCGCGGTTGTCACCTCGTGACGTCACTGCCGCAAATGAGAGCTCGACCGGCCACATCACTCTACCTTTAATGTTTCTTCATGACGCATCCCACTTACACTTAAGAATCAATCATAGACAGGAAGCAGGATGTAGTTTTAAATTATACGTTCATTGTAATAACAGCATAATAATGTAATCATAAATATATCAAATATATAGCTTAGGCTGGTTTTGAACATGCACACACACACACACACACACTCACATGAACACACAGCTCTGATCATCTAACAGACAGTGAGGTTATGACAAGAACTGACTGCCTGTCGCCCATCCAGCTCCCTTGTTTTCACCACAGCCACTTAGCAGCAGCCTGCAGGGAGTTTGGGTGTTGTTTGGATCTTAGTTGTTGGCTGTACAATGGCAAGGTGAGGTCAAAGACAGGCTGCAAGTATAATCAGTGTGTGTGTGTGTGTGTTTTTGTCTGTGTGTGTGTGTCTGAGTGTGTTCTCAAGGCTCATGCCAAAGAAGAGGCAAGAGGAGAGAAAACGAGCCTTGAAGAAAAATAATGATGCTTGATGCCTCATACATCAAGAAAAAAGATTGAGGGTCACCTTGCAGTGAAGTCAGCTGGTCATTTGCTACTGAGGGATTCAATCTGGAGAGCGGTTTGTCAAAATCACATGGGAAGTCAACTGAAACTGATATGATGCAGTGTGAGTGTGCAGTGATTTAATATTTTTGATTATTTAATTTGCAATCATGCTTACATTTACTCAGTATATATCAAAATAGGAAAATATTCTTGTGATAATGATTTCAACCACCTTCACAGACCTGTGGTTTTGGATACAGTGGTTTTAACATAGAAAACCAACCTGTACTCTTGAAAGGAAATAGTCATGTACTTAAAGTGGTAATATCACCAACAAGAGCTCATCTTTATACAGATGAACTAATGGTTCACACCCAGAAGACTTTTTAAAATCTAATGGTCAAACCCAAAGCAGCAGAGGCTGAGTGCTCTTGACTATTTATCTCAAGAATGGGTCAAGCGCCAAAAACTCAGGATCCTACATTTCCCATGATGCAACACAATAACATTTTTCACTGGACTCTCCCTGCCTGGTCAATGCCTGTGTCTTTCAAACTCTGCACTCCCAGTTTGTTACACAGGCTTTCTGTTAAAAACCAAGATAATTTATTTCACACAAACGAAGAAGAAGATATGACACATGATTTTCACTGAACATTATTGTTTAAAATCAACAGATGTCCCATTTTAAGGTTCTGAGACAAATTTATAATGTATAGATGCATTAAGTGTTTTGTGATGAAAAGCACTCAGATATCTCCTTCTGACTAGTGTCCAGCAGATGCTTTATAACCATGATCATGTCTAATCAGTGTTACAGATACCCAGCATGGGGCCACAGGCACCAAGGCTCTGTGTGAAAGTTTAAAGAGGCTCAATGTGATTTACTGTATTTTACCACCCTGGGAGCAGAATAAGACCATGTATTAATCCATGATTGGATGGGGGAAAAAATGGAGTGAAAAATCCGTATTAGGTCAGCAGAGTGATTTGAGTTATTAAGTGCCTTTTTTACTCTAATCAGTCACTTTTAAGATGGGATCAGACACTGTTGCATTATGGGATGCGATTGAGCACACCAATTTGTCTCCATTTCCCCCAGCGCTTCAGCTGGGAACATATGGGCAGGTTCCTCCATGAACCATGCCACCTGTCACTGGCACACGCACACACATACATGGTCACATGGAGTTTGCACCTACACATCCACAGTCATCCAACAGCCCACATCCAGGAGAGTTTATAAACAGAAATTAATTGCTTGTTCCGGCTGTAATTAGCTCACACCATGCTTATTACTAATCTGTGTCTTGGCCCGACGCCAGGCTAGTTCTGGCCCGGCTCCAGTCCATTTTCAACAGTGTTGTTCTACAGTAATCCATAAGCTCTGGCAGGATGGACCCGTTCCACTAACTGAGCTTCACTCAACTTCACACACACACACACACACACACACACACTAACTTTTCTATTTACAAATCATTTTATTAACCTATTACTGTATTGCACTGTCTATAAATGTATATTCCTGCAATTTCATGATTCCATAACAAACTGCGTAAGATCCACAATAAAGTAAAACTGCATGTGGTCTTGATATTCTACACTTAGTTTGAATGGATTTCATACGCGGAACAACTGCATGATTCATGAAGTATAAAAAAGACTTAGGGCATTACTGTAAACCAGACTCTTGCACCATAACGACAGCACACTCTACCAAAACAGTGCTGATTTAAGCTTCTGTCTTCAATCCAAGTTGAAAACAAAGGGACATCCCCATCACAGAAAGCCAAATTGCCTATTAAAGATGAGAGCATGTTCGGTCTCCCAATGCGCCCAGCCATCAACACCCTAATCATTCCCTGCCTAAACAGCCTAATGGCTGCCATATTGCTACTGTTTATTAGTAAACACTGATGGAAGAGTGCCCGCTTCACCAGTTGTTGATTTTGTCTATCCGTATGGAGTATCAGCTGGGAATCACAGCCACCGTGCCAAAATGTTGTCTGCTGTTCAGTCTCCCGTCACTAAACAGATTGCTTTATTGTTTTATGTGCACAGTGATTAGGATGTCAGTAGATGGCTTAATATAATACATAAACCTAAGATAAAACATAAAGTAAATTTGAGAACGGAGAACAGCCCTTCTGCTGGTGTTTCCGCTTCACTCAGCTCTTGTACAGATGTATCATGAAAGAGAATGTGAAAGTAAGCAAGAATTAAAATTTGTATTGTTTGCATTGTATTTCAGCACAAATTACAAGTCTGAGCCAGACGGACGTTCCAAAGATGACCTTAGGTTTAAGATGCTTTTGGGAAGCCCAGTCCAAGATCGATTTCCCTCCATCTCTGTCTCAGTAGCCCTGCTATTGATCCTTATCAAATATGTATCACGTCCTCAAGCCTTCACCACAGCTAAGATGGAGACTTCAAACACCACCAGCTCAAACAGAAAGTCAGAGGAGTGCTCGGTTTTCTACTTTTAAAATGGCAATCCTCATAGCTGAGGGAAGATGTGAAACAAATGTAAAAAGACTATAAATGTGAGCCACACCATCTCGAAAACACAACATATTATCAAAGCTTTAAAATAAAAATGTAATCACAGCTATTTAAAAAGCTGTAACATCAAAGCTTTCAAAATAACACTGAATGAATGCAGTCCTAAAGCGAGCTTTACAAAAGACAGTGGGTTAAGTCTTCTACAAAACGTAACAGTAAGACACACTGAGCACACAATACATGAAGAAAACAACCCCCAACTATCTCTGCTCTAACCTCACTTCTTACTAAAAGGGTCTTGTCTCGTCCTCTTCCAATTCCCCAAACTCCCCTTCACACAGCACTCATATGTTGCAAATGCACAAAATGCATCCTTCAGCTCATGTTCCCATAATTCTCTGTGGCAGCAGCGTGATTAATGCACACAACTATTGATTTTTTTTTCTTCTTTGCTCTTTTTTTTTTTTTTTCAAATTTCTTTCAGGATAGTGCCCCCGGCCCCCAACCCCAAACACCTCCTACTTTACAGCATCACACCATGCACACACTTTCACTCACATGTACAGACAATGACTGTACATTTAAATGAGAAATAAAAGCACAGTAACAGCACCTTTACAGACGCACATACTATGCAAACAATAAGCATCCCTTCTCACTTAGATTTCAGGCAGCTGTGTGTGAGTGGACTGGGAAAAGGGGTGCAGTGAAAGACAAGGGTCAGCATTTCACTAACTGCTGATCTGTGTGGGAGGAGGTGGGACCAAAATGATAGGCTGTGTTGTTTTCATAGGATTTCACTGCAGGATGGGTGGAGTAGCATGCAAAAAAACCCCCAAAAAAACACACGGATGCACCCACAAACACAAACTCAAACTCATACATGTACGGTATATTTGCACGCATGTACATGCACACATACATGTTAATATCTAGAGCTTCCTCTGAATTGCTATGTGCTTACATGCAGGGATCATGCACTCCTGCTTGAGCCGTGACCCATTTTCCAGCCCCCTAACAACAAGATCAACACACCATGTTTGTGTGAGAAAAACAGAAAACTGGAGAGAGATGGAGATTGAGAAAGAGAGGCAGACTGAAGGAAGAGAGAATGAGAAGGGAAAGTGTGAAGGGAAGAAAAAGAAGAATACAGAGGGAAAAGATTGTGTATCTAATGTGATGCAGTCCCTTGTTTACCAAAGAAAAAGCCTCACCCACTCTCCTCCTCTCTACCTTTTCAAATCTCCTCCTTAACCTCCTCTCTTGTTTCCCCAACTCTCTTCTCACTTCCTTTCCTCTAATCTGTCCTCTTTTCCTCTACATTTCTTTGCATCTTCTTTCCTCCCAAGCTCATTTCTACAACAGTGCCCTCTTTTCAAGGTTGGCCTGACTTTGGGTGTGTTGAATTTACAGCCGCGTCTCCGCCTGCCTCTCAGTGCCCTCACTGTCAATCTCAGTGAAAAATGGAGGTGGTGGCACATCACTGGCATGATAAATTCCTGCTGAGCATTGATCCTGTAAACCAAACAGTTACAGTGGCCCCTTTGAAGACATCCTTAACATTCCAGCGACTGAGCTGGTGGCTGGTTAAGACTGTGATTCTATTAGCAAGCAAACTGTTTAATTAGCCTCTATAAGCACTCACAAGAACCCATGAGAGAGGAGTGAGTTGAATGCAAGAGTGCTGAGGCACTTTCATCACTTAAATGCTAAACGCACAGTTGGGAGGCGGCCGACGTGAATGTGACTGAAAAATGTAACTAGAGATTTTTTTACTGATGCCATGAGTATTGGATGGACTTATTTGCATAAAGCAAATAAAAAAACAGCATTTTCCACGCAGGAGGAAATTGACTGGGGCGCTGTGCCAAGCAGGTTATGCAATGAGATGAGAGGAGGAGAGAAGGCCGATAGTGGAGGAGGAGTGGAGGATGGAGAAGAGAAGAGAAGAGAAGAGAAGAGAAGAGAAGAGAAGAGAAGAGAAGAGAAGAGAAGAGAAGAGAAGAGAAGAGAAGAGAAGAGAAGAGAAGAGAAGAGAAGAGAAGAGAAGAGAATAAGGAAAATATGAAAGAAAATAAAGTTAAGAAGAAGAGGGATGGGGGAAGAGGAGCCTCTCTATTGTCTCCAGTATAAGTCAAACATAAACAATGTCAGAATCTGACACTGTTGGTAAGCATATGTTACGACACAGATATCCTATGTAATTGCCCTCTTTTCAATTAGTGTGAGTTAAGTCCAACTAGGAGTGGCCAATATGGATAAAATCAAATATCACGTTATATGTCATTTTGTATCACATATCAATATATATTATGATTTAATACCTTCTCTGAGAAATTGCTCATATATAATATCAACTGAAAGGGTATTTTTGTCTTAACAAACTAGGGCTGCAAACAACGATAATCTTCACTATCTATTAATCTGCAAAAAAAAAAAAAAAAAATTATTATTGGGTTATCGAAATAGTTCATTTTCTGTGGATCGACTTATCAGTCAGTCGACGAGCCATTGTATCTCTAAAACAAAGAAATTTAATACCTGTCAAATGAAAATATGGATGAAAAATATCAATATAAAAATCCCAAATTGTCATAAAGCCATCCAGTTTGGTAAAATCTTTATAATATGGCCCAAATCCTAGGAAAAAAGTAATACATGTTAAGATCATGGAATATAGAGACACATCCAAGAAGTAGGAACGGCTTATGGAGTCATCCCTCTCCACTGGCCTCGGACTGAGCCAGTGTCTTAAGACAGAACAAAGCTTCCCATCCTCCATCTCTAGTCTAATCTCCAGCCTGAAAAGATGAAAGGCCTGCATGTTTGTTCCAAGGAGGAAACCCTATCTCTCCAAGACAGAGGAGGCCTCTCTACATCCATTCCTCTTTTCTTCTCTCCTTTTTTCTCCCCATCGTACCTCACCTCTCCTCACCTTTCCCCTCTTTTTCCCTGTCCTCTCCTGGGGCGTTATACAGGCTGCCTGTCTGGCCTGCACTTCCTTATCTGTAGCCGTGTCAGGCTTCCCACTGGATGAGTAACTGAATGAAGGTGCTGGTGTGCTGCTGCCTTAGCCTAGGTGCTGTTACATTTGACCAGATGGGTCTTTTTGTTATATGAAATCTACAAATTGATCAAATGTGGGCTCTTTGAATGAAAACTGTAGGGCTGCAACAAGCAATTATTTTCATTATCGATCAATTGATTTTTTTTTTTTTTAATTGTTTGGTCTATAGAATAGCAGCAAATTGCAGATATTCAACTTAATATCATAGAAGACATAGAATCCCAGCAGATATTCACATTTAGAAGCTGGAACATGTGTTTTTTTTTATTTTTGTTTTGTTTTGTTTTTTGCCATCTTTGCCTGAAAATCTGTTGAATTATCTGTTGATCAAGTAACAGATCAATTAACCAATCACTGCAGCTCCAGAAAAGTGTGAAATAAATTTTCAAACAGTGAATGAATCACATGAACGTGCCAGGTCTAGATGTGTTTATCATGAGTGATGCTCAATTTTGAGAAAATGTGTATAAAATGTTTGTAATTATGACACCCCACCCTGTCTTACTCTAACCCTAACCTAAGTGAACCTATGTGTTTGGATGATGAACAGAATCTCATTCAGTTTTACTCTCACAAAAACTCATTCATGGTAATTTCCCATAATCCATCTGTAATCATTCGGTATTGGTCTTCAAATTTGCAAGTTGCCTACACTTACAGAAAAAGATTAAAATGGATGCAAATGTTGACACGTGCATAAAAAGCTCTGAGAGAGGTACTGTGAGCATACTGTAATTATCTACAGAGATTGTGTTGACTCCACGCTATGTTGCTTCTATATCTGTAAAACATAAGAAAAGTCAACAAGAACTCACTGTGTGGAGGATGTATACACACAATTTTACACGTTGGATACAGAGGAAAATAATCTGCACCAATCCTGAGCTGATAGGTTACAACTAATACCATACGTTATAGAGGACTCAAACTGCTCAAATGTTACTGCAAGCGAACACAGAATTCATGCTCTAATTGTCCAACTTACACATGCATGCATCTTAAAGGAGAGCGCAAGGTCTCAGTGACAACATGTTGTTCGCAGCTCATTCAATATCTGAGCACTGGCTTTGCTGAAGCTCTTGTCTGCAACCAAGGCCGCCAAGCTCATTACGCTCCCTCATGTCATGAATGATGAGAGACAAAAGTTAGATAGATGGAAAAACACACACAAAAAAAAAAACCACCCCAGCCCCATCCCTTTTCAAAAGCGCGGCCACTTGACATGCAAACACATGGGAGCATGTAAAAGAAAAATACAACTAAACAGACAAAGGTGCATGTGACACATATGCATTAAATAAAGGTCCACCATATAAAATTCTGGCAGCAACACAGTAGGACACAGCTCAACTCCTCCCCTCCGCACTCCACTTTCTTTCTCTCATTTTTTTTTGCCTCTTTCATCTCTCTATTAGCTCTGTCAATTGTTTATCAAAAGCAGCGAGGAGGCGATTGGAGCCGGGCATTTGAAAGCTCGTGCTGCGAGATCCATTTTAAAATTCATGACGGGTTAATGGTATGTTAGTGGCAACATTAGGACCCAGTGAGATTGCGTCGTGCTCATTCACATTGAAAACAGGCTGCTTCAAATGACTACTAAGCAGTCCTCATTCTGAGAGGTAATTCATATTGTAATTAACTTTTCAATCACAGCTGATTAATTAAGACAGGCCCTAGTCTGTAATTATGCATCTATTTTTGACCCTAATGTGGATCACTAGATATTCAAAGATTTTGCGGCCATGATTTAAGCCACTTTCTTCTCTAGATGCAAGTTACTGATCTTAAAAAGCACCACACGATATTAAACAAGCACAGGCAACACACAATCAGTAGTGGTTTAGATGTTTCAGGGAATATAAACTGTGGATGTTAACCAGTATTAAGAAAACAATCAGGTGACATTATCAGCCCAAATTTTTTCACCAAGCATTGCCAATGTGTTCTCATCCTGGTCTTTTTGTGTCTCGACAAAGAGTAATATCTTGAGCCTCGACTGTTCTTCCTCACATTGTGATGCACAATGCAAGGGTAGGGAAGTGCGCTTGATGTTACCGTTCCCAACAAAAACCTGAGATTAATAATTCAGTGTGGCTGTGGGATAGCTTTATTTTGTGTCCACTGAGACCAAGTCTTCTTTCATGAAAAATTGAAAAAAAAAAAAAAGAACAGAAAAAAGGGGAGTGGGGAAGGAGTCAGAAAACTAGGCTGGGTCAAACTGCACCCAGTTGCCATTGTCAAGCCCTGTTGGTGCCCTTATGGTCTCTCTTGCTTTTCGCTCATGCACAAACACATGCACAAACACACTCACGCACACACATCCTTCTAACCCTCACTCCTAGAGTAAACATACCTTCTCCATAACAGTGCTAGGTGAATCCGCTCATGCATCACAATCTACCATCAAATATTTATCACGGAGCAGCAGTGATTTTGACCGTGTGCTCATGCTTTTGACAGCACTCGCCTGCTGCAATACTTATTGGAGTAAACACGAACAATCCAATATCGTTGTTCCTTTGAATGCTTGTGAAAGAACTCAAAAGAACACAGAGCATACAATATAATCCATCAAAACTTCACTGCATATTCTATAGGCTGTCAGACCTGCTGGGGAAAAAAAGGAAAGACGTCATTGTAGGCAGTACAACAAGAGCTGATTTAAGAAATGATTAGCAATGACTGGTTTTTCAATATAAAGGAATGGCACATGTACATGAAAAGCTGTTTTTGCACACACATCCCCTCTTTGTATTTTATTATATCGCTTAAATTTTGCCCAACTTGACCAACCATCTGACGGAGATGTAGAGGAGTTAAAGCAGTTTATCCTCATAATGGACCATTTTTTTTCAACCACAGTTGACATAAACATTATCTCTGAGTCTTGTCTACATGATTCATTTCATTTACAGAACCTAATCATATCTGCATGCTGCATATTTGCCCGCTCTCCATGACATTAGGCAATGTCTTCAACTGGCAGCTCGCACCGAGTAACTTGAGTAACCTCGAGTAAATAAGTCGCTGGCATGGATCAGAAGACACATCTTCATGCTTGAGCAGACACATTTAAAATGCCACCAAAACACCGTCCCAGATTCTGCCCTCAGTCAAATGACATCAAGTGCTCACTTACAGGTCCCTAAACGCCTCAGTATGAAGCAAAATCAGCCAGCGGGCAGTACATGGAGCAATCAAAGAGATAAGCATCCCATTTAACTTGAGTAAAAATCCAACCCGCAGAACATTCTGGTGTCTTGCGTTATCATGCTGCGCCACTGGATTCAGACAAGGAGGGTAACTAGGTCAATGATGCTATGTAAACTGTTCCACTTTACCCCTTGCTGGACTCAAAATGGAGTTGGCTGAGGTGGAGTGCGTATAGGGGAGAGAAGCTTGGTGATTCAACGTGACAGTTATCAACATCCTCTGGCTAGTGAGAGGACAGGACTGTACAGAGCTGCAGAGCCCCAGTAATGGCAGACTACAACAGTAAACAGGTAAGAAGATGACTCACAGTGAAACAGAACATAGTGTCCAAAGAGCAGGGAGCAGAGCAGAGCAGGGAGGGGGCTGAGATAAACAGCCAAAAAAAAAATGGCAGCACACCTCTCTCTCTCTATCTCTCTCTCTCTCTTTCTCCGTCAAACATTTAATCTCACAAATTTGTCATTGCAAGGGTGGCCAACAAAAAAAGCTTTACTTGTGATCTTTCATAACTGATATTCCTTGAACAAAGTTACAAATGTTGTCTATCATTTGAACATTAACGCTGGCATTTTACCTTGACATATAACACATTAGTCCTGATTTTGAACAGGTTATTCACTGTATGTTGCTGTTTTTTTTTGTTTTTTTTAAGCACTAAAAACTCTGTGTTGAAGGGCCCAGCTGAACAAAGTTCTGATGCATTCCTCGTCTTACCTGAGCTGAGTGAAACGGTGTCTTTCTCCCATGATACAACAGTGACGTAGGCCTCAACAGAAGCAGGGATAATGCACTTGAAGACGGCTACACTGCCTCTCATAGCCTTCTGGTCAGCCACTCTGACTGTGTAGGGTTCCCGTGACACTATCAAAAGGAGAAAAAGCATAAACACATGAGAGGTCTCATTCATAAGAAATGTTTTTGTATTCTTCTTTTTCATTTTTGGGGAGAGGGTGGGTATCTAGATTTGGACCCAAGGATCAAGCTCTCATCTAGTAAAACTTCAAACCTAACGTTTCTGTTCTGACCACCGCATCTAATTATTTCAACTTGGTTTAAGAGAAATGATGTCTTGTGCATCACTTTGGCATGGCGGACTGGCCTTAAGACTACAATACCGATGAACGTTGGCCACAATTGCTATGATGAAGAAGACGGTAAGAGCGTTTAGTTCAGCTTATCTTTTCAATCACTTATCTGGTGCAAGATATCCAATCACTAACTGAAATCGTGCTCCAATCACTCTGAGCTTTTGCACTTTGACAAAGATACATGACAGGGTAATGAAGATTTTGGAAACCTGCACTTAATTCATTTGTACTACACACATTTATACACTCACATTAACTTGTCTTTCAAGTGTTTGACTTTACCTGTTGTGCTATTACAAAAAGCACCACATGCAACTACAACAATTACCCTTTCATTTATTATAACTATGATTTTCACATCTTCTTCTACAGGTGCAGCTGACACTAAATCTTCGCTCCTCTCAGAACATCTTCTGCTAGTACGACTACTTTTTCTCTCACTGCTACCATTACTAGAAGTACTCCTGCTACACTAAGCTCTCCTCTGTGGACTCACCAGCTTTGATGTGGACATCCTGACTCCTAATCTTGCCAGAAGGGTTTTCGGCAGTGCAGTAGTACGTGTTGTCGTGGATCAGCTTGCTGAAGCTGGATGGCAGGAAGTTGAAGATCTGGAGGGTTCCATTGGGGTGGACATGGCGGATGCCCGGCACATCGTAGATCTCCTCGCCGGTAGCCAGATACCAGCGCAGCGAGGCAGGCGGCGCACCCCCAGCAGGACAGGGCACTGAGGTCCCTGTGGTGCTGGCAAATACTACCTCTTGCAGAGATGCATTGACAAAGTATAAGCTGGAATGTAGGTCCTCACTGAAAACTGCAAGAGAGACAACACAAGATGCTTGCTTTTACAACCATGGATTTGCACAATTTTTAGTATGCTGTAGTATTATCTAAGTTCTTGTGTTTATGCATTTGTTCATTGGCATTGACAAGAGACATTGAGATGATAAAAAATGTCAGATTTTAAAATATGTACTTTTTGTCCCTCTGTTTGATATTTGAGTGTGAAAATGTTTATTTCAAATAGCAAAAATTGGAAAGCACAAATTAATATTCCATGAACATCATTCACGGTAAGTATTTCTATTTATGTGACATGATCATTTGTTTTGGATTCACCACTATATTCCTATCCCTGGGACTTTGTGAACATTAAATTAACATAAACTATAATCAATTATGAAATAAGGTCAGCTGCCTTGATCATATTCCATTTTAAATTTAAGTCAACATCACAGTAAAGAGAGTGATGTTAAATGCAGTTAGTGCAGTGGCATTCTCTGGAGGATGAGAAAAGGGTAATAAATGTCAGTGTTGGAACAGTTAGCTTCAAAGTAATCTACAGATGCTTGATTTCTGACTGAGGAAGCCAGCAGATGTTTGATATCTGAGGTTCTGTATTTATGAGAGCAAGTCTGTTTGTATTTTTGTATTTCAGGCAAGAATAATTGTATATACAGTATTTGTGAGTGTGTATCTCGCTTGCTATCTCAGCCTGGTGACGAGCCCAGAGGCTCTGCACTAAATGGCTTACAGTGGCACTGGCAGCTGGCTTGGATCCTCCCTGGGGAGAAAACATTTTAGCACTTCATAAATTCCTAACAAGGTTTCAAATTGCAGACGATTCCATGCGTTTCTCTGCTCCAGCAGCTTTCAACCAGCAATGAGACAGTCCAGTGACCTGCTCATGTACATACACTCGCACATCCACATTTGTTGTTACAGATGAAGAATACTCATTCAAAATGATTAGCACACTAAAGATCAATACTGCAGCATTTTTTTCTACAAGAATTTGTCGACATATTGGAGAGCTGGCCATTTGCAACCTTTCTGAAAATGCAAACAGCTCTGCACTCTCTGTGTTGCAGAAGCAAGCATATGCACTGGTAAATCTATTTTACCAATGCAGATAATGTGGACTGACTGTGCAGGGTTTTCATCCACATTAAAAAGGTAAGCAGAGGAGTACAAGTCCAATAACTAGCTATGAAAACATATATTGTATTCTTTATGATTATAAGAGATTTCTATGTGCCTCACTCTTCAATTGGAATTAGCAGATATCCACATACAGTATGATATGATAAAATACAAGTGAGAAAGTAATACTGTAAGCTATCCTGCCCTGACAGATACAACAGAACACAGTTACATGTAACTGTGTACAGCATGAGGGAAACTTTACCTGTATATGGTGACGTCATCTAATAATGAAAGTTTTGACCGTGTGACACAGAGTTATATAGTGTTTTCAATGTCAGGAATTTATCACAGACTTGCCTATATCACCCTTTCCACAACAAACTTATTTATTGGGGTAAAATGTCCTAGATTTTCTAACACAGCACGAAAGTGAAGTGGGCCAACTTTTTTTCTTTTAGCTAGCTTTGCAGCTTCCGGAAGGGATGAAGTTTAGCGTTTTGTTAGCAAACAGCTGCATGTCTCAATAAATTAAAGAACACATTAATGATGCATTTTCTAAAATGAAATAATACAACTTATACTTAATTTGGAATTATAATAAGTGTTTTTTGTGTAAATGGTGCACACTGGAACAAAATCTTTTTGATACAGTCATAAAATTGTAATTTTCAGACATTTCCCTCAATCATTTTGAAACATACTCCACTTGAACTTTACTTATGCAGCTGTTTTTAGTCTCTTATAACCTAATAAATTATATTTGACTGGGATGTACATTATTATTTAACTATTACATGGCAGAAAATGAAGAACTAGAAGGGCACTCAGAGTCTATTTCTTTTTTTATGTTGTTATGTATATTTTATGTTATGTTGTTTGACATTGGCATTGGCCTCTGCCAAACCAGACTTCAGACAAAAAAAAAAAAATTCAAAGTAAATGATCTGAAATATGCCCTCAGATTTAATGGGTTCTTCCCTGGCACATGCCCCTCCACCAAATTCGGTGCAAATCAGTTCAGTATTTTTTGCGTAATCCTGCTGACAAATAAACAGGCATGGGTGAAAACTTAACCTCCTTGGCATGTAACAAGCACATCATCTACAGCCTGCAGAAACTACAGTAAGGTCAACAGCTGCAGGGAGCTTCTAGGTGGTAGGTCTGACTGATATGGTGAGTTTCAACAAGCATAAAAATGTGGATGGCTACCCAGAGTAGCTAGTAGAAGGTCCAATCAACACTACAAATAATCATCATCACAAGTACAGCCAGTACTTCTATGGAAGATAATTAGAAAGAACACATAATACAATATGGGGATATTTTAGAAAACAGAATTTGGTACTGGGATATAACCGTCTTCAACATTATAGCTGGGATGTAGCCTGTTGGGCAGCCTGCAAGAGGCAAATATAGCGGGACAGTCTGATGACTGAATCCATCATTTGTTTACCTGCCAATGCCCTGTGCTTCTATATGTATGCTGATTTAATTTGTAAATGCTAACAATGCACATTCCCGACTCACAACTGTACAGAACTGTTTGTTACTTCCATCTGTGAATTGTACAAGGTGATGACTAACAATGCATCTCTGTTTCTACACATATTTCTGTGCATATGTTAGAGGCTCAGTCGCTAGATATAAAACTGTGAACAGCATGCATGTTTTCAAGTCCTTGCACGTGGAAAATGAAATAGGCAGCAATGCATCCTGACAAATCAAATTGTCTGTTTGTCACCGCCGCTTTCCATAATCTTTCTCTCTGCTTTCTGTTTACTACAGATTGATAAGTTTCAATATGTAATAAAGTTTATGTGAATAAAATCATAAACATTTAAAACAATAATTTGTGGTCAAATTGCATTTGCGAATAATCTGATGTTGCTTCATGCTTCATATTTAGTGAAAAATTGATTCATGATATCACATTCTTTCACCAAAATTCTCTAGCTCTTATATTATTAAATTAGAAAATATTGATTGTTTGTATGAGTAAAATAAAATTTAGAAAGGGACAGTATTTTCCCAACAGAGGAACTATTGTATACTCCTGTATAGTCTCTTACATCAAAAAGTTTTAAGCAATTTGAATCTTTTAAAATGTGGTGGGATAGTGGATACTGGACTCTCAGTGGGTCTGTGGCACCGGCTAAGATGAAAATAATACATCAAAGTCATATTAAATTCTGATTCATTCTCTTTTTTTCCAGCTGGCACAGAGAGTATCAATCTTCTCAGTGCTCTGTTGATAATACAAACTGGAGCCATAAGGGGTGGGGGAGATGTGTATAAGAGACAGGTGACAAGGAGCAGACAAAGAGTAATTTGTGCAAATTAAGAAAACAAAATAATATTTTTTTCATTACACATAAAAATGCAATGACAGAAAAAACTGGCACACATCAAAGTTTACAGAAAATACAATTTGGGTACTTAGTTAATTGATACTTTGAAAGTTACAGAGCTACAATAGCAAATGTCTGGAGAGAGGTAGATCAAAGAAGTGTGTGCTTGCTTGGAAAGCTTCTATTCTGTGCAAGCATCGGAGAAATTGGATTAGGATTTATGTCATGGCTGTTTTGATATTCGTCTATTTCACATATGAAAAGTATGTGAGAGCAACTCAATTTAGACTGGCTGAGTGATAGTGAGATTGATTTAATTAAAAAAAGAAATGGACTCTGGTGGAAGGGTACGTATCACTGCGCTATTCGTTTTCCTAATTGACTAAACTCAGGAGCCCAACCACAAATGGTCCAGTGACGCAGGTACATCACCCCCTCAGACCTCACAAAGAGCACCATGTCATGCCCCAACAAACGGCCTCAGGGCCCAACCACTTACTACATTGCCCGAGAGGAAATCAGTAATTGGCATAATTTTTCATGAGCTCAACCGTAAAGGTGAAATAAATGACACTGTTCAATAATGCATTATATGCATCTATAATTGACTATGATTTTTTTTTTTTTTTACCAACGGGATATCTTCAGGGAGAAAGGGAAGAAGGAAAGAAGCTATTTCATTTAAACCGTTTCGGTTTCAGGGCCAGCAAAAGAGGAAGAATGCATCATTTTTTCCATTCATTCTTTTTTGAGATGTATGCTGTTCTTTTCTGGGACTTACTGTTATAGTTTTGGCTGGAATACTTTGGTAAATTAGCATACAATTATTATAATTGTCTTCCAAGGTTCATACAGCTGACGGAAGAAACTGTATAATGTACACAAGCATAATAACTTTTAATATTTAGACCTTTTTTACATCGAGTGGACTGCTGATGTTTTACAAGCTCTACAGTGAGGAGGTGAGTACATTATTTCTATAGTTATTCTGACCAAAAGTCTGACAATAACTTCCACAAGACCAAAGGGGACTATATCACTGGAACAAAGTTGTAAACAACATTGATTATCACCAGTGGTTTCTTTACTCATCCAGTAGTTACTGAGCAACATTAGCATTCATTTAGAGGCCACCTGATGAATGTGAGCCCACCATTCAATCTCCTTTTAGCTCTGTTTTGCTCTCTACCAAATCCTGAGGGAAATACTTTAACTGCCAAATGGCCCACTATGTTCACTAGCTAGTTGCTAGCTGTGTCTGCTATTTGATGCTGGGCAGCATCACTCACTGAACCAGCAACCTGAGGCTGCATCTGTAGTTTTTAGACTATGAAGCTGCAAAGCCAGATTAAACTTCATATTGAAGACAATAAACCTGGGATTTCAGAAGTCCAATGGTCATTAATACTTTTTTGTTTTTCATTTTCTTTTTAATAAATGCTAGCACTCTTTTCTTAGACAATAATCTGAACAGTGATTGCTGCATTACTATGCATTACATGACTGTACAGTGCTGTAAATACATGTTGTGCCTGCTTGGCAAAAGGATAATTAATTATATTTCAGTAAATGTATTTCCTGTAACTTGCATCAGAATTTAGTGTTAACTCTGGTGAACTGTTTTCACATTATTCACATCTTCATGATGTATTACGTGATCTGGGGAAGCAACTGCAGTAATGCTCCCACAGAGTTACTGTACAATATGACAAACAATACCTATGGTTCAGTATCATCACAGGACTGTGATCCTTCACACAATGGAGCTGATCAGTTGACAGGGTGTAACCAACCATGACAGTGTGCTTTCAGAGCCACTGGGGCGCTTCATTTAAGTAAACGTGCAATCAATGCCAATGGGAGCAAACAGCAGGTACAAATGAATTCTCTAACTGGCTCTCTGCTGAATCACAAGTTACCACAAGATCACAATTTCAATTTTGCATTAACTATTATATTAACTATTAGAAACTGCCGCTCGGACACCTGATGAAGTCGTGTAAAAGTCATGTAAAGTTGGTGTGATTTCCACCCTGTTATATACCAAGTCTTAAGTGAATGGGCACAGTGGCACATGAGAAACTGGTGACAAACTATTTAACTCTCACTCCATAGTTACATATTCTGTCTTTCAAGCAGCCTCTTGCTTTTTTCATGAACACTTTGTGACATGCGAAGAAGAAAAGAACAGCAGAAAGCAAACAAGAGGAGGCAAAGAGAGGATCATAGAGACAGTGGGATTGATTCAGCTTCCCATATTTCAGAAAGCACTCGTGTTGGATCTGTTGAGCGAGAAGAGCCATTGTCTGAGTTGTCATCGCCGCCACTGCAAGGGGGGGGGGGGCCTCATCACTGTACACCAGCGTGGCATTGGCGCTTCACAGTGACAATGTGACAGCAGGAACCCTGGGTAATTAAAGCAGCTCTCTGCTCTGTGCCCTCAGGGTAAGTCTGCCTGGGATGTGGAGATCATACCTGGCTCGCTCACATTGAAGAATCACAGTTGCCAAAGAGCAATTTTCCTCCTTAACAAATTCCTACTCCAACTCTGTGGGCTTATGGATAGCAGCAATGCTATGATGTATGCAGTGCTAAAGCCTGCAACCAAGTTGTGTTCACAGCAGCTAAAAATAGGTCTTTGACCTGTCCATGACCCAAATTTCATTAGCACGGTATAGGAGTACCCGCTTCTATTCCAATCTGATCAAAAGTGTTGGAAAATCATATCAACACCAAAGTAAGTTTTAATGTATATCAAAGTCCATGAACCTGAAAGTAACGTATAGTAGCTAGAAGTTCTGAGACAGGCAGACAACAACGATTTGTGGCCGAGCAGTCCAGTGTGAGTAAGCATTCCCACTGATCTGATCTGCCCAGAGGCAATACACCATGCACAAAGTTAAATGACTGTCTTGCAATTTGCTCTCATGAATATTAAGCAGTGCTGTGACAGTAGAAAGGGTTGGCTGTACACAGGCTGCTGATCTGCACCGACAGATCTGTCCTCTGATGTCTTGGAGGGGCGGGCAACAGTAAAGCGAGGCCCCCCACAGCAGATGAGCCTCCTCCTCCTCCACGGTCTATTTTCATGTCTTAAATGGGCCAGAGTGGCTGCCTGTCTCATCAAGGGGAAGCCAGGGACCCTGGACTGTTTCTCAGTTAGTAAAACTGAGCGATAAAGACATTGATGTCTAAATTATGCTGCTGCTGCTGATGATGATGATGAGTGCATGAGAGAGGATCTGATTATATTCTAGCAAACTATAGCAGCTCCCTCTGCTGCTGCTGATGATGCATAAAAACTTCCACTAAATCTAATATTGCTATTTAATGTAACAACCGCAATAGAAGGTGGAAGGAAACCCACGTCAGTAATAAAGTAAATAAAACAAAGATTACATTTAAAGCATTGCACAGATTCACTGCATGTTTACTGAGTTGAGTTACACCTGTGAACCAGGTGCTCCTGAACCACAGCTGCCTTTGCAATTAGAAAGAACTTATTACATGTTATTCAAATTTTCAACACCTGCAATCTTACCTATTAATTAGAAATAATTTTCTAATTTTACCAAGAACTGAGGAGAGCAGCACTGTGATGTTGCCTCTCCTCAACCTAATTAACAAGAATAAAAACTATGTATTTATAGAAAGCTAATGCTAATCCTTTTGACAAACAGGCCTAGGCAAATATATTTCTAAATATATTTTATGGATGATTTATTCAAGTGAGGTGCAACATTGGTGGTTTGCCACATAAAGTAACACAGACACTGCCAAAAAGACGCTTTTGAATTCAGCTTGATGTATGTATGGTGGCGACCGTAACAACCACAAAGGTCATTTATTTCGTATATATTGCAATAAAATGTATTTTACTGAAGTCATATTAGATAAACTGATATGCACTGAACTGCATGGTGATTGTCAAATCAAAGTCTGAAAATTGTCACACCGCCCCACTGAAAGTGAATAGACAATAACACAATAACACATTGTCAATCCAAACAGTGTGGGATAAGGATGATTACGAGGTAAATACGTGTCATCTACTGTTGAATGGATAAAATTTTGTATAATTATTTAAAAAAAATTAAAAAAAAATAATATCCTGGTCAACGACAGACACTAGAAACATAAGTTGCTGCCCACTCATGACCTTATTCATGCAGTAAAACACTTTTCAACAAATCTATTAAATGTGAATGAGTTGTCCGGTTCTCCTGACAAACATACACATAGATGTCAAAAAAATTTTACACACTACATTAACTACTGCTGTATTAAAGCTTTTTTTTTTTTTTTTTTTAATTGGTGACATAGTGTGATATGATGAAAAGATGACAAACATAAGATGACATAGTAGACAGGAGATGATGTTTGAAGCTGTTATAATGATGTATGTGGTGTTGTATTAGAAGAGCCAGGGAGATTAGTGTATGTGCATGTGAGTGTGTGTATGTGCATTTGTGTGTTGTAGCTGTAGTGTCTTTATTGTAATAATTGGTATGATGGTAATACAGCTATAATAATAATCATTATATAGTTATTCACTATGCTATAATAATGTTTATCTGGCAATGCAGAGTGAGGGCAGGTAGGCAACAGGTTCCCTTATTTGGCCCCCCACAGTGATGTGCGCAGAGGCCCCATCAGGAGACAGTCGGGATGGGTCAGTGCGAGACCAAGCTATGATTCAAGTTCAGTTTTGCTGTAGCCAGCTTGTCCGTAATACAATAGTCAACATGGCATATGCTTTATTTTGGATGACGAGCATATTTCGGTGCGTTGCCAATGTAGCAGTTTGCAGATATAGAGTTTGAACATAATAAACTTCTATCCTTTAAGACTCACTTTGTAATTTACTATTACATTTAAATATGTCTCAGTGAGACCTGAGTGGATATAATCTAATCGCTTCCACACTAATCTAATGGTCAGCATAAGCCTTCTCTCTTGATAACATGATTAAGCAGCAGCATTCTCGTTGTACGGAGAACGCAACATCGGCAGAGGCCTTACCTCAGTTAGACAAGTGGCCATAGCTGGACAAACCAACCTTATTATGTCACCAAACATTAAGGATAAGGGGATTCAAAAGAGTTGCTGTTGACGGTGTGTTAACATGACCGCTGTTCACGTGCATGCCAGCTATAGTAACGCAATATCAATGGAGGTTTCAGTGACCGTGGAGGCTTCAGTGTGCATAAGCTGAGACGTGAGAGGCTGCTGAAGAGAATGAACTGACACTGATGGACTTTGGCCCTCAAGGATCTTATTTCACTTGTGTTACCTGAACCTCCAAGCCAAAATTTTGAATGTTATTTACCTTCCATCCCAGCCTTTTGTATCATAAATACTACGTGATTACCCATCTCAGTTGGTGACCACGTGCTGAATTTCATCCCCCCTGCCTGCTTACAGCTAAGATGAACAGTGGAGGACAGACCACAGAATGACTTTATCTGTTGTGGTAGCTGTTAGCAACCCCGTCTCCTAGAAATTATTATGTATTATGTATATGTATATTAACTAAGACCACAATCTTTTCCCTAACCTTGACCATGTTCTTTAACTGCCAAAACATAACCATGACAAACATCAGTCATGCTTTAATGGCCACAAGATATTGCATTGCAAGAGGGGATATTGTGAGTCAACATTTTACAGATTCACAGTTTCCTGATTATGTTGATGAAAATCCTAGTTCAGTACATGTCTGACAAAGTGCATATGCTGTTCCAAATGAGTAGTACTGTACAACTGTACATAACTGTCATTTCTAGGCGACAGTGTTGTGTAGACTTTCCAGTAATTTTACTGCTGCTTGGTTTTTGGTATGTTGTATACTATTGTGAAATCCAAATTTCTTCTTCTTGTCATTTTTCTTTTTGTATTTTTATTTCTACAAGCCATCGATGCTACCAGTGCAAGTCCTCCTTGTATTCCAGTCAATTGTTGTTGGGTTTTTCTTTTTTATACCTTTCTTACGATACTTTTGAACTAAAAGTGTTACACAAACATGCTGCTCTCACTACTAATGTTGGACAGGTAATAATGTCATTATATGGCCATAGCAGACCTCTGAAACTATACCACTGTCCCTGTTTTGTCCAGGAGACGTCTGTGACCAGCAGCTGGTGGAGTGTGTTAATGTTGATGTCACAGCAGCTGGCTGCTCTCATCCTGTTAGCTCTGCCTGCCATTATCAGCCCCCCTTCCCTCATCCCTCACCCCACCCCCACCTCCTCCTCCTCCTCCCCCTCCTCCTCCTCCTCCTTTAAAGCGGCTGCTACTGCTGCTGCGTGCCATGCTCATTTTAATACTCCAGACTCATTTGACCGTCTTTATGGACTTATCATATTAAACATTTATCGCAGCCATTTCCCTAAACCAAGCATGTTTATTCAACACTTAGGGGACCACAGCACGGCTCCTTTCAGCAGCAGCCCCCACCCCCCACCCCAACCACACACACATACACACACACATACACACACATACTTATTTTCTCTTTTTCCTCGTTTCTCTCCTTCTCCCCTTCTCTCCTCCTCTCTCCCTCGCCCCCCTGGCTTGCTTTATTACAAGCTTCCTTCTCTATGTGCCACTGCCTGAACAAAAAAGAGAGGTATTTTTGTACTCTTTTCTTCCCTCTCCTCTCCGGTCATCCTTTCCTCCAGTGGCTGGGATACCGGGGGACTCGTGCCGTGTGAAGCAGCCAAGCAGACACAAATGTATTCTGAGCATTTAGTACTTTGGATGAATCGAGTTTTAATTTAATCATCTGATCAAACATTAATTAGCATAATCACTTGTGGGGATGGATGGTCTAGATAGAGAGACACAGAGCAACACATAATAGACCTCATCCTGGCAACAGTCTACGGGGACACTTAGCAACACATAAACAGCTACATGCTTCCAGGGACCCGTGCAGGGTTCTGTCCAAATTACCTCCCTTTGTACGAACAATACATCCAATTCTCTATTTCCTTCAACAGCTCCTCCACTGCAGAATGATCTATTCACTGCTAGACTACCCTGCAATCAAATGCACTGCTGCCAGGCCCTGTGCCCTCTTATTTGATCTTGGACAAGATGGCTTACTGCAGCATCACACCTTGGTCTGAGCAGAGGAGGTCTGGGAATTCTAGGAATACCACAAAGTGCTAAGATTATTGACAGTGCACTCAGTCTCACGCCGGGCCGGGGGGGGATCGATGAGTGGTTGGAAGGACATAAATCAGACTCCTGTGGCTGCACTCCATGTCACACCCTAACCCACCCACCCAGCTCCCCCAATTAAACACACACACAAAGTACAGATGCTCACAAGGACACACACTCTGCAAACCACACGCCTCCTTACATATAAAGGTACTTGCATATGCACATAAACGCCAGCAAACACACAAATAAAGCGCCCACTTTACACATGCACACGTTCTCACACACCTTACCTCAACTCCAACAAGATGACAGCGCTTTAAAAATGGCCATCTAAAAATAACCTACACTAACTTGGTCTTAAATCTTAGCATCTGTGCCAGGTTTAAAAATAAAGAGCAGTGTCGAGAAACCAAGCTGGACCCATTTGTCTTTCTATCACTCTGTCTATCCAGCTCTGCCTCCACCGTTATCCCTTAGCCTACTTTAATATTCGGACCGTGGCGCATCAGACACATAGGCAGACGTGATGGTGAAATAACTCCTGGAAATGCAGACTTGAGTAATCTGATTGAGACATGGATTTGAAATATACAGCAAAGATGGCATGGTTGGAAAACTGCAAAGAGGTCGAAGAGACGTGCAGTGTGATTTTTTTTTTTTTAAACAAAATGAAAAAAAAGGAAAAAAAAGAAAAAGAGGTTGGCCTCCAAAAGAAGTCCATGAAATATGAGAGGAGAAAGCAAAGCTCAAAGGCAGCGAGACAGAGAGAGAAAGACACAGAGTAGTAGATATGTTAGTGAGCCACAATACATCAGGCACATGCATCATGCCCAGGCCAGAGTCGCAGGGATCAATTCAGCCTTGGGCCTCAGCGTGTGCCGAGTTCAAAGCCCGGCCCTGGTATGTGGAGGACTGGATTAAGAGGCAGTATTTATGAGGTCCAGCGTGAATGTTTGTCTTGGTGGGTGATGGATAGCAAACTCATCACACCTCCGCCACCTGTCTTCTCCAATGAACAAAAGCTTTTGTGGGGCACTCACACCACAAGTACTTCGGGCCTAGTTCGCAGTGTAAAACACACACACACACACACACACACACACACACACACACACACACACACAGCAGAGGGTACACTGCATGGACTCCAGGCTGTTGTGTGCGTGCACCAACTCTATGCTGATTTGATTTCAGACTATTTTAATCGCCAGGTAAAATATACACATTTTGTCTGCGTTATTAGAGATGTACAACTTACGGATCTTTACAGTGCTTATTGGCGTAGTAAATGCAAGCTGAAATAATGGTCATGCTTTCGGGGGAAACACACCTGCTGCCTGGTTTTTGTTCAGCGGCAGCGTTTCTTCCAATGAACGATGTGAAACCTTTACGTACCACGCCAAATTCATTTGCAGATGGTCAGCGGAGGCTGGTGGGCTTACAAACCGCTACACTTTGCCACCAGAGACCTTGGTTTGCATTTTGAGTCCCGCATGTGGTTAAGTTCAGGTCATACAAGGATTAAGGTTAAGGTTAGGAAAGGTCTCTGCTAAGTGTTTATGAAATAAAAGTGTCCTTTGAGTAGGTTTTGACTTTTTTATTATTACAACATCACCAGGATCTTTACCGAGTGCTGAGAGAGCCTTAACATAAACAGACGTTGTGGGAAAACAAACGAAAGATGCGTTCATTAAAAAAAAGCTTCCTCGTTATGTTGCTAAAAGTGTGATTTGAGTTTAACATTTCCCTCAAAAGGTATTTGCTGCTGCAAATTAGTAGTATAAAACATAATCTCTAAGAGACAAGGCAAACAGGAAATACTACTTAGACTAGTAAGAACTGCAAACTCCTTTCTATGTTGTGTGATTTAATCATGGAAGCTCATACAGCATTTATTCAGCATTAAAAACTCATGTTTGTAATTCTGCATATTTAAAGCATTTTCTTACACAGCAGATAGACAGAATGAGGTAAATGATTTGAACTTTGAACTGATCTCAACACCTCTGCAATGACACCCTCAGAGGACTGTCATATTATCTTAGGCGTCAACTAGCAGTATTTCGAAATCCACTATCCTCTGTGAATGTCGATCATGTCATGGTGCGTTGACCAATGCACCTGCAGGCAGGGTTCAGATGATTTGGCCTTTTGGGAGCTCTGCCTGTTATCTCAGCTTGATTTGAACACACTTTGTCCACTGAAGATTGAAAATGTATCCTCTCACAATACAGCATATAGTTGTTACTGTTAGAAAAAGCCAAGAAGCATGAGATACCTCAAGTTAATTTAAGTATAATAGATGGATCAAGCTTTGCATACAAAGTTAGTCTCTGATTCTTGCTCTACATCTTGACTTTCTGGTCAAGGAACAAGTTGAGGGGCTGTTACGCAGGAAGTCATAGGTCAAGATCTTAGTGACTCAAACTTCTAAGCTCTTCTCTCTAAAATCTTTGAAACCAAATCTTGAAAGAAGCACTTCTACACGAGAGAGCAGAAGTGCCTCTTTCTTGGCTTAGTCTGTTTTAAACTGTCAAATAAACCTTTTACACCAGTTCCTCCGCTGAAGTACCTGTGCAGTGCAGCACAGTAATATAACATGTCACTTTGACAGGTGCTCAGTGAATTACTACAACCCCACTTTGCACGCATGATCAAACACCTACGTCTGGGTGCTGAGGGTTTTCTGCTCTTCCCTGCAGATGCTAAATGATATCGTTAACATTTTAATGCAAGAGACATTTACACGCGGGCTTGCGCAATTACACCTCTGATTCAGTGGAATCCAGACAGACACAGTGTGATCGGTAATTAGATTTTACATTGGGTGAAACGCAGCACAGCACAACATACACACGCTCGCTCGCTCGCTCGCTCCCGCACGTGCACACACACACATGCACCAGTCGCCAAAGCTTGCTCCTAATTAGAGAACTAGACGGGCTCAAAGAGGTACAGTACAGTAAAGTAGCCCTCATTATGCAACTAGGATGTATGAACTAGGGGATATCTATTATCACATATCAGGGTATCCATTACCCAACATTAGCAGCCCTTTCAACTGGAATCACACACAGAATTCAAAATGTAACCCAACAAACCCTCTTATAACTCACACAAGTGAGCAAGAGTTAAGTGGGTTTGTAAACTTAATTTAGCTCATTAGATATTCATATCAGAGCAAGACTGTACAGGATGATCTATCACTTGACTGTATGCTACGTGTTTTCATGGGGTAATTTAATTTCATGAGCTGTGATACCGCTTCTGCAGTCAAACCCTAATTGGTAATTAGTAAACAGACTAATGGCCGTGAGTGAAGCTGTAAGGCTGGTCAGGTTTCACTCCTCTGGTTTGTGCGCGGGCCACTGTGGCGACCGGGAAGGCCACGGATCTTTGGACATTTTTACACATACTGGAGAATCACCTCAGAGCTCCAGCAAATGGGGCTCTCATCAGTGCACTGCCTTCATTGCCTTCATGTAGATTTATTGCAATGCAAACACCAGTTCCCCCTTTCTACTCACAGCCAAGTTCAATCCATCTATCCCCCGCGGTCCCTGTAGCGTTTTCATCCAGTGTTTCAGGTTGCTAATAATGGAGGGGTCATGTAAAATTGGCAGGCTAACTGATGTTGGCAGCTATTTACTGCACTGTAAGCTACACTGGGCTAGATGGTCTGGAAGAGCTTCCTTATATCAAAGTGGATCTGCCTTTACCCCCAAGAAAGGTCACAGCTAATTGAGATCAAAATTTGATTGCATGATCTCCTGATCTGTGTGTAAATGTTCTTTTTTTTTTTGAAGACATATGAGATAAGTCCTTTCTAAGTCATGAGCATCAGGTTAAGCTGTGTGCATGTCTACAAACCAGCACAGTCTTCATGTGGACTGTGCAAGAAGCCCTGTCTTATTATAGCTTTGCAATGAGAATTTGAAGAGGCCAGTTTAGCTTGCTGTGGTTTTGCCTAGAGGCAGCTTTCAGGCAGAGATATTTAATATGTTTCCTCTCCTGTACTGATAACTGAATTTATAGATTCCACTTTGATCAGCACAGGAAATAGCAAAAGCATAATGTCTTAAACAGAGTACAAGAAGTAAATGTGTCAAATGTGTCATGTTTAACATTTTTAATGTTTCTTTTCTTTCTGAATGTCTAGAATTTGACAGAAGGAATAATCTAAGGACTATAAATTGCTGTAACTGGCAATCATACCCATCATGAAGGCAATAAATATTGTTGTATGTCTATTTTCCAATTTCCAAATCAGTCGCTAAGTTCATAAAGCTGACATGTATAGAGTGAAATGACCACAATGCAATGTGGAGAAGAACCCTGAAACCCCTGAAGTCAGTGAGCGGCTCATTTTGCCATTTGGCCACTTATCACCCGAAGACACACTGATATGACAGGATGTGATTAGCTCCTAATCAAGTATCTCTGGGTCAGCTCAGTGTGTGACAAGAGCCAAACTCCCGACTGGATGTCCAAAATCATTCGCTATATGTGGTCCACTATTTCGTGGGTCTGCCATTTTGTTGTAGCGTCCGATTCATCTTAGAAGCATTCTCAGACCCTTCATAGTGGACAAAAAGGACCTCACCATGCAGTGGAGAAAGTAGTAAACAAGCACCAGACACCAACCGACAACCGCCATGGACTCTTGTTTTTTTGCCACAAGATAACAACACACCATATAGTTTTCTACCCCATATAGTGAAGAGTGAATGAGTGAACATTTCCGGACGCAGCCCCTGACACCCATTACGCAGGTTACCATAGAGACAGGCCAGTGAGCATGTGATAGGCCTAACTCTAAGGCAGGAAGAATTGTCTGGAATCCAATTGCTGTGCTGGCTTCTATCTACAAGGTCATTCATTCATTCATTCATTCTGACAACGCCTGCTCAGCCGATGAACACCTCATTTTCATGATAATCAACAAAACATCCAGCCGCAGAGGACAAAGTCATATGGCCAGGCTCCTGCACAATAATGGAGAAATCAAATAAAAATGGCAACGCAAACAGCAAGTCATAAAAGCATGTTCTTTAAAAAATAAATAAATAAAAAATATTGCAGTGCAAATGAAGAAAACAAAAAGTGTAACGTCTGCACTCAACGCCGTCTACTGCTTAATCCCTATCAGTTGTTAGCCACAGGCCTCCTCAATAATCCCTTATGCAATAAACGGACACAATCTTGCATGGCAGTTGATCTAATGTCAGAGTCGGACGATTATGATTAATGAGGATTCCTTATTGTTCCTTTATGAGTTTCAGCACAAGCTGGGCTGAGGGAGATACCATTTTATAGTCAATGTCAATAAACGGTACCGACTGAGGGTTGCCTCAGCAGTGAAAAAGCGACGACACAGAAACAAAAATCCATTTCGAAGCCTTATTTTATCATCACGGTCAGAAAGGAAAATCCATTTTGGGGACAGACCATATTATATCACAGCCCCTCGATGTGGTTAAATGTATTCATACCTGTAAATCCTCACTTGCCCAATTTTTTGTTTTGTGAATTCAGGCTTTCTTGACCCTTTGATACAAAAGCAGCTGACCGTGATTTTGTTTCAATATGTGAACACTCCCCATCTTGTCACCCCGACGTGTTTTCTTATAGCTATGTTTCCATTTTCTTTCCTTCTCCCTCTCCTTCTTCGACTCGCTCTTTTTCTTCCCCCTGTTTTCGTACACACCCAGTCAGCCTTAATCCCTCCCTGTAGAAGGGACTCTGGCCAATAAGTGAATGCAATAAACTGTATCAATTTTCTGCTATTGATTATGGATACACTATATGAGCACACAAATATGCGTGCACGGTGACAGCCGCATGCGTGTGTGCAGTGGTGCACATGCACTCACGCAAACACACATGTGTACAAGAAACACAGACCAGATGCACAACCAAATCTGGCTGTTTGAATACAGTATTTGAATGAAGAATGACGATATCAACGATTTGAATGGGAAATTTCTTTTAAAATTTTTGTGTGTATTTGTGAACTACTTTTGTATTTCCTGAAAAATGTGACCTCTGTGGGACGTGTCTCATCAAAATTGCATTTTTTTTTTTTTACTTTTTTTTTTTTTTAAATTAGTATCACACAGTTTATTCTAATGCTGTTAATCTCTCTACAAACTACATTAAAAAGGTAAATAACAGAAAGTTGTGTTCAGATTTGTGACAAAATTGGATGTAGACATGCTGGACACATTCTGACAGAGCCATAAATACAACTGAATATTTTACCTCAAATATGTTTAAAATGAAAACATTGATTACAGACTTTTAAATATGTGTATAAATTGACAGTTTTTACGCATTATATTCATTTAGGCCACTTTGAACTTGAAAAATATGCTCATTGTGGGGGGAGGGGGAGGGAGTTAAACCAAATGTCCATTATATCAAATACGTCACTTATTACTAAGGGCCACAGTGGAACAAGGTTGTGATAGAATAAGTGTCATTAGACATCAAATAAAATGAGAAACAAATCATAATCATTGGATGAAAATGTAAAATAATTAAAACTTGAAAATATAAAATCACACTTAAACCATTAAAATCAAAGCAATTAATTAAACACAGGCCCAAACAAACGTAATTTACCTGTGTTATTTCATCTGGCTCAGCATGTATGTCTGAAGGCCAGAGATGTGTCTAATGGTTTGTAGGAGAGCTTGAAGGATTTAAAACGCAATTCATGCCTCGCCCGTCTCTCTCCCTCTATCAAGGGTGTCAGCCTTTTGACAACCATATAAAATCCATTTCATGTGGGTCACAGGTGACCTCCATCCTCCCTCTCCAGTCACTTAGCTGTCTACCGGTGATTTGCCTTCTGCAATAGGTAATGAGCACTAATAAAAAAAGATGAGCCGGTGAAACTTACCATTCAAGATGCTCTGGGAAAAGATAAAAGCCAATATCCACATGCCCTGCTCCGTTCAATCCCCCCCAAGCTATGCTTTCTCTTCTCCCTCCGACCGGTGCCTCCCTGGGTTTCTCTTCTGTGCGCTTGGGGTAAGGTTAAACATTTGCCACTGTCTTGAAGCAAACCGGTCCAAGTCTCTACTTTTAATATCTCCTTCCTACTTTTTCGTTACACTGATTTTTCTTTTTTTCTTAGCCCTCTCTTTGCGCTTGGAACATAAATGAGCCTCTGTGATTGTCTTGGGGGAGAGCTGTGCTCAGACTCTCCTCCTCTGCTCCGCGTCTTGCTGCTTCTCCCTGTTATTCAAAGGGATGCTGAAGGGGTGAAGCCCAGGTGTGTGTGATGCTGAGTCAGAGCCGGGTACGAGCGGATCGTGAAACAAAAATGAATGCCCAAAGTGGATAAACTAAATCTTTAGAAAAAAAAAATGTCAGAAGCTCCGATTACCTAAATAAAAGACTGACTGAGGGATCATCCTTGGGGAAAAAATTAAAATTTTACAAAATTAAAATAACTAAAAGAGCAAAGAAGCAAACAAGGGGGAGAGGGTGGTAGAATAAGAATGAAAAACAGGTTTTTTTCTGAGACTCCAAAGTCAGATCATCTTCATCGCCTCTGTGCGTCCAGCAAGAGGCGAGCAAGCGCATCTTCCCCGCTGCCGCTCTCTAATCGCACCACACTGACTCTCTGAGCATTGCACAGAATAACCCTCTCGCCTGCCCCTGCAGACGCTTTAATTCCTCATTGCCTTAAAGGAGCAGAGGCGGCTACCGGTCGGTCCTGAGGGCAAGGTAGGAGTGGAGGTGAGAATGTGAGAGCACGCGGCGAGTGGGGGCATTTGCATTAAGGAAATGAGCTGCACCTGACGCACCGAGACACCTAGGATAACATTTTTACGCACGGAGATGTGCCGGCTGAGGCAGAAAGCGCTGTCTACTGGCGTGCAGGTGCACCCAGTACAATGCGTTACATCCCACATCTGACTTGAATAAAGCCAATAGGGTATATCTCTCATGGACAAGAACATGGGAGAATTCCCCGTGGTAATGGGAAGCTACAAGGACATCCAATGACGCATATTTTGTGTTCACTTAAGTGCATGGATGTGGGGAAAAAAGGTGTTTAATTGAATAACATTAATAAAATTGATTGGTTTGATAATTACAAAGGAAAATAGAAAGAAAAAGCAACATTTTGTCAGTGGCTGGAGAAAATAGAGGGTTAAACTAAAACATCCCCCACCCCAAAGGCAGCACACACACATACACACTCCATACCACCTCCCTCAAACCCATAATGCACCCACCACTACCACCACCACCACCCCTCCATTTTAATGCTTGCCTTGAAGTCAAGGGTGTAGCTGTAGCAGGCTGTGGAAGCCTGTGGGCCTGTCCACAGAGCCGGGTTACACAGAATGTGATATAACCAGCAGGGCAGTCTGCATCTCATTCTCTATCCCACATGACAGAATATACTGAAAGTGAAATCCTGTTTATTCACTCCAGGATACTCATTTTCTCTCCTTATACCAGAAATGGGGAAAGGAGCGTCACAATTTTGAATGTGTGCAAAGGAAAATAAATATAAAATACTGAAATCCTAATATATGGTGTGTGTGTGTGTGTGTGTGTGTGTGTGTGTGTGTGTGTGTGTGTGTTCTGCCACTGTTTTTTCCATTGTGTGTCTGTTTGTCAAAGAGAGCTACTTAGTCTACGATCTTTGTGTGTAAATTTGGGAAAAATGAAGGCAGGCTTCTGTAATACGCAGAGATGTTTTAATCAGCCCATGCTCCTGTTGTCTAGTTTTCTTACAGTGCGTGTTTGTCTACAGTATCTGTCCACTTGTGTGCCTGTTTCCCCTACAGTGGTCACTCCAGTGCAGCAGACGAACACGAACACTGCTCTGCATTTGCTTAACTCCAGAACACAGTGTTCTAGCTTCCCCTTGAAACTGTATAGCTCTGCTTTTATTTATTTATCTATTTTTTTACTTCTGTTTGATTTATATGAAATACTTCTTCCATTACTGTTGTCCTCTTTCTGAACTATTGTTACGCCAAAATTTAAATTTAATTGAGTAAGAGTATCATTAGACTTACTTTTCCCCCTAAGCTGTAAGATAAACCCAAACAAGTTGAAGTCTCTGTGGCACCGAGGAGAAAACATGGGTGAATCAGGGCAGTGGGTCAGAGATCCTGCCTGTCATTTAGAGTGGATTAGGAGCGCTGTGCTGGTGTTTCAGCTCGGGATTCTTGGCATGGACGAGCAAGTTAGTTGATTAGCGGAGGCTGACTGTGAGATATGATCATTTAAGAGGGAGAATACAATACCAGCCTGGCTGCAAAGGTATCAGACCTTTGTTTTGCCTCACAAGATACAAATTCTGCTGCTCAGCACTGCTGTGTGGCACTTGTATACGCTGTACATTTACATTATGAAAGGGTTTGCTTCCAAAAGGGAAAGTGCCTTGCTCAAGGGCACCTCTGAATTTTTCATTTACCTCCTCTGTAAAGTTCAAGGACTACACATGTGTATGATGCCACAGACAGAGCCTACACATGCCCTGCAACCAGACCAGTACTTTGTGTAATTTTCCTTGGTTCAGCCTTCAGCAATGTTAAATGGTAAAAGTTTTTTTGTCACTGAAGGTGACATTAGCAGCCTGCAAAGACAAACAAAAAGAGGGCGAAAAAAAATGATCCCACTGTGGGTTCAAGGGACTGGGAGGAGGGGATCCGTGGAATTAGAGGGTGCCATCTGACATTTTAGGGGAAATGAGGCATTGGTATAATCTGGCTCAGCAAACAGGATTTTATGAGAAGCTGAAATTAAAAATGTGGGGAAAGAAATGGAATAAATAAAGTAATGCAAATCAAAAGGTTATATTTGTACGTGGGATGAGAAAACTTAATGCTGACACAGATGGAACAATCAAGCCCAGTGTCATTTAAGCAGAGAAGAGGAGGGATGATTCTCTCCACCCCAGAACATAGGCCAGAGTGACGTTTGCAGCGGGGGCCACATATTGTGTGTACAGTATATACACGGTCACGCTACTGTACACACACGCACACACTCCATACGTGGGAGTTTCCCAGTGTAAGCACAGTTTCACAATGTGTGTTTGACAGCAAACAAACACACATGGTAACATCAACACTGACCAAATGACCTTACAACGACCCAATGACAGCAGGTGTGTGCGTGAGATCATTTCTGTCATATTCATTTGTAGGTTGAGAAAAATCAATATAATTGGGCCTCATTAAGCACAGTGCTTTATGTGAAGCATGTTTGATCCCAACAATATAGTGTCTAATATTTGGATGGTGAGGGTTAATTGCCCTTTCACCTTAAAAACTGTAATTAAAAAATAATTGCCTCCTTCTCCATATTCAAAAATACCCAACTCTCTGAAGGAAGCTTTTAATACCACATGCACTGAGGTACAATCTAATACACGTGTGGGGATGCCGGAGACAACAACTCAGTTATAACAGCACAGCTCAATAACAGAGAGAGCTCAGCTGTAATTTTGGTGATATACAAAGATTACATTTAGCTGAGCGTGGAGATACAAACAGATCAAGTGTTTCTTATGGTCGCACACGGGCTCTTGCATCCTTGTGGAAAACAGGTGCTAGTGTTTATCTCTTACACCACACAGACAGCTGTACAACTGAACAGGCTACTTGGGATGTGAAAGACAATACTTTGATTTTCGCTCTAAAGACAAGAGCCATGACCTTGTGACCAAATGGGCTGATGTATTCAGTAGGAAGCATGTCGGCATGCAGAGGAGGCACATGCTTTTTCTCACTGCAAAAGCAACATTAACTTCCTTACAGGGCTGATGTCAATTATTTTCAGTTACATACTGAAGTCAAAGTTCAAGCTCCCAATGTTTCCCAAAGTGAAATATCATAGTGCCGCTCATCTTATTCACAGCATAGTTTGTCCTTATGGTTTTGTATAACAACAGATACATAAGACATCCATATGTGGATGAAAACATTTAGATATGTAACATGATTTTAAGAGAGAACTACATGAACCAAGTAACATTACTAAGCCCCTCTGTAGTCGTGTTTTGAATACGAGCAGAGGGGATTTTTGGTGGATTTACTGTGAGAGTGGGGGGAGGACGAGGGTGTAGTTCATTTTAGCCCCCCAGCATGATGCCTAAACAGTGGTAAGTGAACATGACAATGAGGCCCGCAGACAGTCCTGGCCTTGCTGTGTGGCCATGCATGTGTGTCTGTGTCTGTGTGTGTGTGTATGCGTGTGCGCTTGCATGTCCCACCATGTCTGTGTGTGCATACAAGGAAGGAAGTAGAGCACATATGAGACAACTCATGAACACTGCTTACCCAAGGTCGTGACTCCTCAGATTGTTATACTCACATTGGCTTGGGATGTGTGCTCGGTGCTATTCATTTTAACTGCCAACTTCATCATGGATGATAAAATACGATTAGAGATATTAATAAAAGTAGAGGCAGCGGTTACACCAGTGGAGGTTATATTATTTCAATTTATTAGCAATGTAAGATCTATAATGTGTGTTGTCTGAATGTTAAATCAGTCTGTGTAAAAGTTATTGATGACTGTAGGTGAATTATAGCACATTTATAAATCCAAGAGAAAGTCGTGATCTTATGAATTTATTTCTTTTAAAATATATGCGAGAGCAAAGGGGAAGATGTAGGCAGATGGGAGCAGATAAGTTAAAGATTTCAAAGCAGCTGTGCAAAAGAAGCTGAAACTCAATATGAAGTAAAATGGCATACTGAGCCCATAGTGTTGAGATTTTTCACTATTCAAGTTCAAGAGCTGCAAACCAGTATCAGCAAGGTTTCTTCAATCAGTGTATCAGTGTTCTATCAGATGTATAATTTATGGATAGGACCTTATTTGCCCTGGCACTGCATATTTAGTTGAGATATTTATTTCCAAGATCATACCTACAAGTGCACTCTTCAAAATGTTTAACAATTGCAGAAAAAGACAAAAACGAAGCACAAAAATGACATATTAGTTAGTCGGTACATGAATAATGTTCAATGCTTGAATTCACCAGTTGTGAAGTTGTGTACAACAGCTACAGTGCTTTCCAGGGGACTACTTCCTTTGTTTACTGTCAACTGGACTCAAACTCAAGTGTTGGGGGTGATTTCTGAAACTTTGAGAAAGCTCCAGGAAGCCCACACTCCTCAGCGCAACTCAATCAACTCAGCATTGCTTTTACTGGAGTGTGCATGCCCAAATCTCAACAACGAGGTGATGAGGAAGTTGTTATCATGACAAAAAGTCATAATGGACAAAAATATGAGAGTATGAATTAGTTTGGCAAAAATGGAAATTCTCTTACAATGTTTCTTGGGAATTAATGTTGATTTAACATAAGTAAAAATGTGTAAAACACTGCTGCCACAGCATCTCCACCATACACTCCATCATGTCCTGCCCAGCTAATGAATTGAGATCAGTAACAATAGTCAGTGTGCTTCAGTGGTCATATTGATTGCATCATAAGTTAAATCAAATCAAGTGCTTCTTTTGATTTATTGAAACATACTTCTACTGTGGTCAAGTCTGCATGTAATCCCTGTAATAACCATTGTCAATGCAAATGCATATTAATAATGATAGGAAGATGGAGCACATTCTCCTTCAGTTATGTCTCCTCTTCCACCTTCTTCTCTGCAGGGCACTCACACACCACACACACCACACACGTTAACGCACAGAGAGTCCCCCCCC